>NC_134753.1:9393939-9696969 GCF_050436995.1 Anticarsia gemmatalis | reverse complement strand
CACCATTCAGATTAGGTGTTGTGATATCATTAAAAATAAATTAAACTTATAAAAGACTAGCTGACCCGCGCAACTTCGCTTGCGTCACATAAGAGAGAATGGGTCAGAATTTTCCATGTTTTTGTAACACTTTTTACTGTTACCTACTCTGCTCCTATTGGTCGTAGCGTGATGATATAAAATATGCTTTTTTTTCACGAAAAATATTTTCAAAATTATTTATATCTCTTAGTATAACGAAGTCGCGCTAAGACATATCCGCCATTAAAACAGTTGCCATGGCAACGAAATTTTGTTAATTCAATGTCATTATAATATTGATTTTTCGCGACTTCGTTGAATTTTCTGAATTTTCCCGAGAAATGCGTCATTTTCCCGGGGTAAAAAGTAGCCTATGTCCTTTCTCGGGTATCAAAATATCTCCATACCAAATTTCATGCAAATTGGTTTACAGTAGTTTAGACGTGATTGAGTAGCAGACATACAGACAGACAGACAGACAGACAGACAGACAGACAGACAGACAGACAGACAGACAGACAGACAGACAGACAGACAGACAGACAGACAGACAGACAGACAGAGAGACAGACAGACAGACAGACAGAGTTACTTTCGCATTTATAATATTAGTATGGATTTGCCATTCGTTATTCTGAGTTCAATAGTTATTTAATTAAACTAATTCATACATACATGTCGTGATAATTTACATGCTTAATGTAGTTACTAACGATTTAAGAGTTACGTGTGCTTATGGGTTAGATAAATAACATTTCTACTGTCAGTCGTTAATCAGAGTATGGCAGTTAAAAATAAAACTCCTTACATTTGATACTGTAAAAGTCTGTAGTGATTTGCTGTTCCAATCATGAAATGACTCTACATTTTATGTGACATGCGGAAGTAATGAGCAATGTTTTCAAGTCAAACAAATAAGGCGACATGTTAAATGTTTAATTCTACGTTTGTTCCAATGGCTACTGATTAATAAACTTAATTACAATAACTTCATAATTTTACTGTCAAATTCCTAAATACAAGAGTAAAAAACCGTAATGTAAAGATGAGTTAAGAGAATGTTCAAGGTAGTATGAATACGTTAAGATTACGAGAGCTTGCAGTCAAGTAATTTACCGACTCGGATCAAGTGTGTATGTTGATTAATTATTTCATAATCGGCGTTATTTTTAAAACTCATTCTATTTATAGCTGTATGTACAAACATTATTTTAGTTGCTCTTACATAATCTTGAGGTCGAAATTTCGTCGAGTTCTTTGAGACTATTTTTTACTCCTTCCTTAAACACATGACATGCATTATGTGTTAAAGCTTGGAAGAGCAATTCGATTGTGAGCAATTTAAAGTCGTAATTCAAATGAGGCCGGAACAAAGACCTCCATTAATATATGTCTCATGATTTCGTGTCCAAGAAATCTCTTGTATATTTGTTTATTTATTTATTCATTATTCTTAGCACATATTTAATAATATAATCATGTTATTGACGTCACTGTATCACCCTTATTTTAATGCGCCTGGATTTTGTTGAGTTTATGTTAGACGTGAAACACATTTTAATAAAATAATAATAATGCGTCTATAACGATGATACACATAAGATGATCTTCGATCGAAGTTGATCTGGGTATCTATTTAATACTATCTAGCAAGTTCCTTAAGTTTCTAATTTCGTCAGTATGACTTAAAAGTCCATGATAAGATGGTATGTTCAAAAACAATTGAAAATGCTATTTATGATCACGCGGTTTTGAACACTTATTACATTTTTGTTAGCATAGATGATTGTAATTAAAAATGTTTTCATTGAACACTTTGTACAGTAATTTGTTTTGATTAAAGCACAAAGGAATGCTTAATGATTCATGTTGTTGGAAGTAATTTAGGAAGAATCCAACTTATGAGATACTATACAGGTGTAATTGTAATATAATAAGTCGCCGGCCTGGATGTTCTTTGTAACATTCAATTGCCAAAGTGTCTGTCACAATGTCAGTTGCAATTTAACTAAACGGCTAAGAGCGAGCATGTTGAGTATTCCCTCGGTTCTGCGATGATGTAAGCCCTTGAATGTTAAGATGATTTGTCAGGTTTAAATGTTTGGAGTCGATCGATGCATGTAATTCGTTGTGTATTATAGCAAGACATTAATGGAGAGCTACTGTCTCAGATATCGACTTCCTTGTGGATAGTTCCTATATCATACCTACAAATTAAATAGCAGCTGATGTAAAGTAACTTATAATAAAATGGTCAGCTTAAATTACTAATATAGAAGCAATGTTTTATAAGGAGAATAAATTTAAGGCGTCCTTTTTAGTTTTTAAGTCGTACCTACTTGATAGAATGTTAAGTTGGATCTAAGTCCTAACTTCTCTTGATGAAGTTTTCTATTTAACATATTGTCATTGTTGCTATACGTTTCTTAAATAAAATTGCCGGTTCTAATCTTGGTTCTCCAATTTTTCATTATATCAGAGATTATTTCTTGAACTCTTCTTCTGATTTTTCTGATAAATGAGTATTATGAATTTTGTGACGTTTACTTGTAGGAAAATCTTATCAACTTTGATATAAATCTAGCTAAAAATCGTAATATTGACGTAACTCTAAAAGCTGAATAGATGTGTAGATCTTTTGTACAGTTCAATGTATACCTATACGTGAAATCACGTGCACAATCCGTCATATGAGGCTGCCGCAGAGATGAACTGAATTACAGGATGAGAACCATTACTTATATCATTGACGGCATACTATTTAAATATCCTATTCAAGCCATGTTACTTTTAAACCGACTTGCCGTTAATTTACTTTTGCATAATGTGGAATAGCATGGCCAGAATCATGGTCGACCAAACATGCTCTTAAAACAAAGTTTTTATTTCTGTACATAGTAATATTTAATTTAGGGAGTAAAATAAATATTTAATTTTAATTTAATGAGGTGATTTCACACAATAAGTAATTAATTAGAAACAACAAATGGTTTTTTTTTATTTATTAATTAGCTAAACTTGTACAAAGTCCAAAGACTCGGAGTGATATAAATGTTATTTTATCTCAAGATGACATTAAATCGACCCCAATCTTAAAAATCGTTTTGATAAATCTGAAATCTTGATGTTTATCTGAAATCACAAGCAATGAGGAACCCATATCTTATCATATATTTGCTTGTTTTAGGAGAATTGCACCAGATGATTAGGAAAACTGTATTAAAAGGTAACTCTTTTCAGCTTTTTTATTTTATTTTATAATCTTCTTGTTTTCCTAAGTATAGAAGAATTTGTGGTAGTTTCGTAATTTACTGAAATAAAAATGAGGGACCGGGAGTAAGGTTTATAATGTTGTTTATTTTAAAATAGAAAAAAAAAATCACAGAAAAGTGATAAGTACTCGTAATAGATATAATTTATTTAAATACGATATCTATTAGGTTATCGTGATTCGCTTGCTGGACATATCTCTATCTAAGAAATCAATTTTATCAGTTATCAGACGCCGAGTATGTCATAAAAGCACATACAAAGATATTAGCTTATCTTAAATGTCCTATTTTGCGTGGACAAGCATTTGACCATTGTCTACGTTGTTAAACAATGAAGATTGATGCGCCAGTACATTAATATATAAAGTGACCTCTGCCTATATGCATGTGATGAATAATTTCCACGTGCAGATACTGCACTTCTTTAGGTTAAGCTACACTTGTCGAGGTTGATCTGTGGATGACCGTATTATACATAACGAGTTCATCCGTGATTCGAAAGGGCATGTAAAACTCTGGCTCTCGGCTGTCATTTTCAAAAATTTATGACAGTCGTTACCAGCAGTCAGAAGCTGGGAAGTCTGATAAGCAGTCTTACCGAAGGGTATCTTGTTATAACCCTAACTGGGTTGTGAAGGTCCGATAGGCGTGTATAATTCTGTTATTCAGCTGCATCCGGTGAGACTAGAAGCCAACTCCAACACGGTTGGAAGAAAGGCTTTATTACATGCATGCTTTTTTCTTTTCAAGAGTACAGACGCTAATATTTAGAGTATAGAGGAAAAGTTTGCTATTTGCACTTCATTGGAAATAATAATATGCGGTTTGTTTATATTATCCCGTCGTGGTATGAATATACATATGTCGTGTAAGGTTAGCTATCATATCATTTGGTTAACTTATTATGGAGCATTGGCATCTTGATCACGAAAGACATTTTTTAGTTGCCATGGGGCTTAAATAACTAGGTCGCGAATCTTTCAATTGTAGTCCCCAATAGGTATATAGAAATAGACTAGAATTACCTATTATGTATTTAACAGAAGTAGGGTTTATATCTCTGTGATTACTTTTCTAGGATTAAACATTTATTTAATTGCACCGTATAAATATTAACGGTCGTTCAATTCTAATTTAAATAAAAAAATATTATTTCGAATTGCTACGTTTTGACATTAGATTCTGTAGACAAGAAGTTATGAAGACAAAAGTTATGTGAACTGCAGAAAAAGTTATTATGTCTACTAAGTTTTCGTAAAAGTATCGAAACCTGTACATGTAAGTAGATAACTATCGTTGATTCGTAGCTAATTGTCTGCTACGAAGGTATAGACATCTACGCGGCCACGATGTGTGGTTTTATTCTGCCATCTCTGTAATTTTTTTGTATTATATAATTTAATCATCAATTTTCCAAATACATTATTATTGTTATTTTAATAGGATTTTATTTTTTGAATTGCCAGTAAGTGTACAACCATGCAAACTTTTGAAGTTCCTAGTTATTAACTATTAACTATCTGCATCTACAGTGAATAATTTGACTAACTGTGACTCATCGTCGTCACCAAGTCATCTGACTTCTTCTATCGAGTCAGGTAGTGGAATTCT
This sequence comes from Anticarsia gemmatalis, assembly GCF_050436995.1. Classification (NCBI taxonomy): domain Eukaryota; kingdom Metazoa; phylum Arthropoda; class Insecta; order Lepidoptera; family Erebidae; genus Anticarsia; species Anticarsia gemmatalis. The sequence continues at coordinate 9,692,065 of NC_134753.1, read as the reverse complement.
GGCAACCTAGATTAGACCAAACCATATACAGTATAAACCAAATCAAATCAAATCACGCGGTGTGGTTATCAGATCACGATGACATGTACCGCGCTTATTTTGATTAGCAACTTTTTTAAACAAAAAATGTAATTCCATTGGCAGATTTTTTATGGTCATTGCCAACACGCGTAATAGAAGTTTTTATTAACAATAAGTTGATAATGAAATGTTGCTTACAAAGCAGTTTACTATTGATATTAAAACGCATGTTATATGTATACACATTGATTGAATTATTTACTAAACAATAAGTCAAGCTGTCTTACCCCCGGTTTCTGAGATACATTTAGGGGTAGTTTATCTATTCAATAACGCTTTTTGTATGAGTTTTAACGCTATTGAAAATATAAACTATCGCTAAATGTACCTCAGACCCCGGGGGTTAAATTTTACCATGGCTGGATATCAATACTTCCCAGTTTGGAATATTCGTTATATTAATAAAGCATGCGTCTGAAGTGCACGACCATATTACTACTACTACTGGTGCTCTAATAGATGCGAATGAGTTTACTATAGTTTAAGTATACAATACGCATAAGGTACAACATAACTAAATCACGCCCGGAAACAATTTCTTGTTTGTTGTGTATAAGATAGTTATATTGCCTCTGATTGGTGTAGGTACATCAGAATATCTTCGGCAAAATTGTGACGTATATTATTATTATTAATAATAATAATAATATTATTATATCCAATATTGCAAATAATAATATTATTATTATTATTTGCAATATTGGATTACAGAGCTTATAGTATATGACTGGATACGAATATAATAAAATGTGGTTAAAAAAAAATTCAATCAAGTTTTTATATTACAAAATCTAAAATATAATTAATGATAATAATTATTAAATTGAGATAAGACAGCATTCTTCTGAATCAGGAAAATGTTGGGAGATACCTAGTCATTATAGATTTAAATAAATCAGTACTATGATATTTCACACATTAAGAAGGTCAATAATATTTGAAATTAATAAATATTGTAACTCTTCTTCTGTATAACTTCTTTAATTGTGGGATGTGTTAAGCATTGCACGCTGCCTTAGTGGTGGGAATATGCAGCTTTATTATTTGCTCAACGAATGTTGAAGTGCTTGGTGTCAAACCAGAATAATCAGCGCATTGTTCAGCTACAGATAGTTTTCCTGTGAAACAAATACGAACGTAATTTATACGTTTTATATGATTTTTATGCAGCATAACATTAATTTTATAGCCTAGCCACAAAGTGTCTGTAGTCGGCAATCCAAAACTACGTCGGATGTATGAACAATTCTGTGTCAGTTTAATGTTCGTGTTTTTATTTTTTCCTTGCACTTTCCTGTTGTATTTGTTACCTATCTATGTATATATCATGTTATTGGTCTATGAAACAACGTATTTTAACACTAAAATGTAAAATTATGCTGAAGAGTGATTTTTGTGGTTTTTGCTGTTAGATTATCAGTCTCTTAGAAATAATATTACTAACTTTATAAGCTGTTGATTTGAACAATATATAACTTTGACCGTTTGTACCAATAGTTGAAAATAATAAAACTAATCTGAAATTAACGTAAAGCTCTACCACCTCATCTTTAAGCTCATTTTACACCCGTTAGTAGTATTATCCATAATATACATTTTGATGTAAAATGTATAATATGCATAATATTATAATTCGCAAAAAAGCGAAACGTATCATAGTAAATGACAATGAGACATTTCGCTTGGCGTCTAGGTTGTTGCAAGTTAGTAAACATCTTCTTATTAGAATTATCCTCACCGTGTTGCAATCGCATTATGGAATTGTTTGCAGGTCGTACGGGTGGTTTGCCACAATACCTTGTATTAAATTTAAGATAATTACTGTCCATATTTGAGAAGTGATTATTAAATTTGGTTAACTGATTATGGAGCATTGGCATATTTTTTTAGCCTTAGTCCTTTTCGAATTAGCGTCATTTGTCGAGGTTATCGCATCGAGGTTATAAAGCCTGTGGTGTTGGATCATCTCACATGACCAGGCGTCAGCGCAGATTGTAATCAAAACAGGTGGTAGGTGGCTGGTATCGGTGCAGTCATTCTTGACAGCCAAGAGGAGTCGGTCGCCGGTGTAGCACGAACCTCTTGTACTATACATCGCGGGTTTGTGTAACTGCAAGTAACAGTCTCAGTGCGAATATTGACAGTGCGTTATTGTTCATACATCTACTTCAGCACAGCACCGTATCGGTATCCGTGCGTAATGACTAAAATATCACCAGCGCTTCTAAAGCAGGTTAGTTCATTTATATTTTTTTGTTAATTGAATATTAGTCAATTATTACATTTTATGACATAAAGTTTATAACTTTCTGGTAGTGATGGAAGGGGCTTCGACGTAGTTTTAATAGTTTTCTAGCAGTTATTTTTTTTATTTTCGTACTTAATTGTTTAATTTATGACTTAATAGAGTAGATTATTTGTTACGAACTTTCTGTATTAAATATATTTTATCATCTTCATACAGGAAAACTAAACTGGTTTTTGTGTATAAACCTCAAAACAGGTTATTTTTCAAAACTGGTGATGCCCTCAATTTTGGTTTTAAAGTTGCAAAACACGGGCAATGACCGCAAGTTTGAAAAAAATATTTTTGAGTTTATAATGCAGGTATACAGCCTGCCTAGTCCTATACGTAGTCTTTTAATTGATAGTAGGTATGTTGCGGTTAAATTCTAAACGCAGGTCGACAGTTTGGTTAGTGAAAAAAATTGCTGAATAATCGTTATAGTAAAAATCTTTAAACTAGAGGTAGAAATCCTTGTGTATGGAGGTATATTAAATGAAGTTTTGTTTAAATAACATCAGTGTACGGCTGTGTAAATTATTGTTTTGATGGATATATATTCTTACGGAAGTCTCCGCCTGGATTTCTGTTACAAATTTTGTTAATATGAAATAAACAAATACATTAAGTTTCTGTCCGTTCAAGTCTCTTCACGGAGTTCACAATTCACAGGATATGAAATTGATTCCGATACAAAACAAATAAATGTTTGAGTGAATTAGCTTAGCTTTGTTCAAAACTTGGTGTACGGAAAGAGTGTTCTCTCTATTATTGTAACTAGATATAAAAAAATCCTATTATAAACCTATTGCCAATTTTGAAATTGAAATTGTTAAAATATTTCGAAACGGTAGCCCAGTGTTGGGGACGACCCGGTAAAAGGCATACCCCATATAAAACACATCTAATATGGATTGGAAAAGTGAAAGTAATTAATAAGACTATACATATAAAGGAAACATTCCAAGAGAGGAAAGGTTTCTGTATTTGAACTACATATCTCAAAGTGATGAGCAGTATGTTATCCTACCACGCGTCATTGAACACTCGACAGTCTAACAATAATGTCAGGGCCTGCTTTCGAATATTGCAATGAAACAGGTTGCGATAAACACTAATTGTTTGTATTCCTATTAGAATCACCTACTCTTACGATAATCTTTTAAGTGTGTTGCGTGCTATATAGGTATAAATTTAATGCTATCTTTGTGCTTCTGTATCATGATTTTTATTGAAAATGAGGGCACGTCGTTTCCTGGCATCTCAATAGAATAAAAAAGTATTACTATTGGTTCACCGTGTAATCGTTTTAGACAGATAAAGTTAAACATTACTAACTATTGGCCTTTTCCAATATTCAAAACGTGAATTTAAAACACGCCCTAAAACCACCCCTGTACGTCTTGAATCGAACCCGTGACTCTCGACGCAATGCCAATAGGCCTAACAAGCCGTCAAGAAAGACCTTTCCATAAAGAAATATCAAAACATCGCACGTCTCTTGTTTTGTTTTATACGACTCAGTGTTTAGTAAATCCATATTGTAATTGTTACGATATAACACTAATTGTTAAAATGTCGAACGTGAATCCTTTCCGGGTGTCTATAATTGATCAATGAATTCATTCACCAATAGTTAATTGAAATTTAGAAGAAGTATTTTATGGAAGGGAGAGCCGTATGCTTAATTTTTTTGATAGATATGATTTATTTCTTCTTTTGATTGGTTGGGGTATTGCTCTGGTGCCAGAATCTGTATATTTTGAAGAGATAGATGTTTATGGATTTATTTTGTTAGTAATAGAGTTACTAAAATGATGTCTGTCATAGCAGGGAATGACGCATGTCCGTGACGATTTGGAAAAAACATGTCGAAAATCAATCATAATGATATGTAACGCATTGAAATTTCTCAAGAGATACTTGTCAATCATTTATCTGCACACAAATGTTTATCTGCATAAATAATACTTATCTTATTGACCACAAGATTAACATCGAGGATTTTTTGATATACCTACAGTGAAGTTTAAAGTTATGTGTAGGCATAAAAGTAAATTGAGTTATTTTGCTAATTAATACAAAAAAAACGTATTTAATTTTAGTCTTGGTGACCTAAATAACAAAAGTACATAACATATCTTTTAAGATATAAACTCAAGTGTTTGCAAAAAATGTAACGATATGTATTTCAGTGCAAGTGGTCAGTGGATTATGATAATAGAAAAACGTTAGTGAGCTCTACATAATATACCGGATGTTTTGAACATCCACAGTTTGGACAAAAACAAGCATAGAAAGTATTGTATTCATAAACTATCTATTTCAATGGCAATATTTTTAAAGCCGTGTTGCAACATTCTTTAGGATACATCCTAACTGTATGTGCAAATGTAACTAATGTTACATAAATGCATGCAATACTTAAGTTAATAGAGAAAAGTAGCTAAACACTCATGATCATGTGACTGTCCAAGAAATAAGTTTTGGTTTGTCTTTTTTCGGTACTCAGCTACCATTCAACTGTTGTCCCATAGACTCCGATTTAACATTTCCAATTCAGGACCTTTTCATTTTGATAGTTTTTTTGTTTCGTATTGAATTTTAATGTAATTTTTAAACGTAGATTTTCCTTTACTTTTCTGTCTGATTAGAAATTCTACTACTATACTTACATAATATTTTCGCCAGATTTCTATTCGTTATAATGGTCCTTTAAGTTTATCTCGTAGATTTATAGCGATATCTAACAATTAAGTGTAGTATTTCTAAGCGTGGTCTACTTAATAATGCAGTGTCATCGTGACTTTGAAGAAAAATACTGAACTTAGGTAAAATATGCAAGCAACGGGTTTTTCACATAAATTATGCAAATTAAATTATTATCTCAGATTCATTTCACTTTGTTTATTTATATTAATAAGAAAATAAAGAAATACTGATTAGATCAATATTTTGTTCTATTATAGAGCTAAGTAAATTAATTTAAATAACCATTTCAGTCTGAGAACCATTAAAAGTACTGTATAAAACAATAATATAAAAGTCAAAAACATACTTTGCAATTTTATATCTGGAATAGTAATAACACTATCCATGGACCGATTTTTCAGAACCCGGTTGTTAACGAATAGAAAACCACGGTCGGCATTTTTTATCTCTCTAATTGTCGATTTGTCTGTTTATTAGTGATTTCCGCATTAAAAGGGCACTCGTGTCAGTTTTAAGTGTATCTTCATGGTAATGCTTTGACTGAGTTTCTGAAATAGGTATAAACGAGGAGCAACGATTATTTTGTGAGCCGTTACTATTTGTACACCAACATTTTGAAGATTTCAATATTAGAGTCCGTATTACAGAGGAATGAAGTATGGGAATTTGATTTTCATTCTGGGTTTATATAAACGTAGCAAGTTTAAGAAAACACACATGTAAGAATCTTTAACGGGTAACCTTAATTTGGATATTCATAAGCATTAATGATATTCGTTGTTAAGACGTAAGATGATTGTAGATATGTCTGTCATCGAGAAAATTAAATGTTAGATTACTTGGTTTCCATTGTTTCGAGTTTCATGAGATTGTATTTAAAATGTTTTTTTTTATCATTTGTTAATAAAAGCATTTTTATACATAAGATAAAATTACAATTATTTTTTAAATCCTAAAGCGTATGTATTCGCACGATCTTTGGTAGTAAGGTACACTAGCTAATATACCTAAGCTTAGAATATAGTCTCATATGTTCAGTAACCTTAGTCAGAGAGCGGTACGTTAGGTCACGTGAGTTGTCACGTTTGGCACGAAATCGCGAAATACAGCCGCGGACGATTGTGCGGCGACGTGCTGTTATGTGCCTAATGATGTATCTGTATATATCATCAACTCCTCGCATGATTTGATAATAATCAATTGCAGATTTTAGATAGCTGCCACACAGATAGAGCTGTTGTGTTTAGATAACAAATAATTGATTTGGGCTCATCTTCATTCAGAGAAAGTAGATAAGTAGATAATTCTAAGTAGTTACTATGGGTATCGAATTTAAATAATATGTTCTAAAAGTTATCATGTCTCGTGAACTATATGAAAGTATTTGTTCTAAAAGTTATCGTGTTTCGTGTATTTCCGCTTTATACTGAGTTCAATGCTGTACAAAGGTAATACCGTTAGGTTAATTTGATTGCATAATCTCCCATAGAAACACCATTAAATCAGAACATAAAACGATAGTGCGTGTAATTGCTTGTGATTATAGTACATACCTAAAGGTAATTTCTTCTAAAGAACCAAAATATTGTGAGACAAGTGACTGGCGTAATGAATCATTACGCTCGCACAGGACGACGGGTGATTGGCAGGTCAACAAACACAATCAAGTCAGACCAATCACCCCAACCAGTTACTCACGTAGAACAATCACATGCAAATGTTACATAGACTTTTATGTAAAGTAAATATATAGTGATAATCAGCGGCTTATTTACTTTGACACCATGATGCAAATCGAAGATTATTGAAAGTTATTTGTCATGTGCTATGCTGAAACTGTCGTGAACAATAAAACAATTAGAAAAGTAAACTAGTACATATATTAGTTTAACACATATTTGGAATAGTTTTACCGGTACTGCTAATATAATTAATTTTCTCTGAATCATCATACTCACCGCTATGCCAACTGATTTTATTTCTAACAGAAACCTTAATTAGAGCTTGGTAAGACGTGGAAATTGTGCTCCATCAATGTTTTTTTAAGTATAGAAAAAAGGGTACACACGACATGAAAAAGACGTTCTGAGACATTTTAAAAGTATTTAAACTTTAATAAATTTTTAAAAATAATGCTATATTCAAACAGCGTAATTAATTAGTGTTATATTGACATTTTCTAAAACAATGTTAAACTATTGAGGTCAGTTTAAATTAAGTGAATAGGTCACAGAAAAGGTCGGTTAACATTTTTGTGATTTATGCAAGCAGCAAGCATCACATGATTCGTTAGGGGAGCCTTGAGTACACTCTGCCTGCAAGCACGAGTACGTTTCGCAACTTGAAGTGCAAAGAGCCCAGTCGCTCACGATTACTAACCAACTACAATTATAATAATTTAAATTACAAACGTGACGGTTTTTTACACTTAAATATACAAGATGATCTCTATATTATTATCAGCAACTAAGCTTTAATTGAAAAAATATATGATTAAGGGAACTGAAATCAATGTTTTTATACAGTTCAAAAGTTGAAACAACTGTAAAATACCAAAAGGTGAACGCCTGATGCAGATTCGTATACATAATTATAAGCCTAGTTCGTGGAAAATTACAATATGCAATCTATCTTATATCCAACGTTGTGATTGCAACCTTTGATAGTTCGTCATGTGATCGCTAGCGTTTACTAATTGCATCCTATTTTGGAAAACATAATCCATTAGTTTACTTATTCATTTACTTTATATTAACTGCACGTTTGGCGCAGTGGTTTAAGCGGTTACCTCGCCGCAACAACCGTAGCGCCGCGTGTGGTAGGTTCGAATCCTACCTGGGGCAAATCTTTGTGTGATGAGCACGAGTATTTTGTTCTGAGCCTGGTTGTCAATTTATCTATACAAGTATATATTTAGAAATAATCTATAGAAGTATAATTTAGTTTTTATAGTACAAGCTTCGCTTAGTTTGGCATCAAATGACCGTGTGTGAGTTGTCCAATAATATTAATTTATTTATTTATTGTGCGGGAATTGTCTTTTTAAATACAAAAATATTACTTTGGAGATAAATTTAATTCAAAACTTTTCCATAAATCTAAATATCGGGAGAGGGGTCTAAAGCCCTGGAACCAGGACGCGTGACACGTGAATGAACCAATTGTCAGCACGCACGTGAATCACTTTAAACCTGCAATGTCGCGACGTGATAGTTCTCTTCCGTCGGTCACGCCACCGGTAGGTGCACCCAATTGTATATAATACTAAAATAGCGACATGAATGGCAAATTGATCAATTTATTAAACAAGTAATTTGTCAGTCATTATTCTGATCAGCCCTGCCAATGGTTGCGGTGCGTTTGGTGTTATTGTGTAGAATTAGTTCAATACTGATAGCCATCCTCCAATGCTGATACCCAAATGTGTTGTGGCCGGTTTTCATTCCAATTCGATATCGCTAATTCGCTAATGTTATTTGTTTCCATAAGTAAATTACATTTGCAAATTGTGTATAAATAAAAAAATCACGCTTCTTTCATGAAACCTTCACCTTATAATATTTATATCAACAAAACATGAATGGTTATTTTATTATTAATTTTTGCTACAACCTACGACACAATGTTTAAAAACGAAATATGGAGCTGGTGTACTAGTGACTCTCGTATCTTTTATAATACTAGGTATAACCACAGATCATTACAATACTTACGCAAATTGACAATGAAATCCGGAAAATTCACACATATCATTAAAAATAAGTCTATCTGAGAATCGAACTCACTTCACTCGGTGTAATGTCAGTTCAACTAACAGAATAGATTCATCATCACGCATAGTAATACACTTAATTAATTAACCTCTCTAATGCATATATACATACACACATCAAATTACGCCTATCCCTATAGGGGTAGGCAGAGAACAGAGAACCCCACTTGGCACAATCATTACAAACTTCCTCTTCTTCATTCAAATCCATGCATCTTGCCATACAGGACTATTTTATCTCTTTAATTGCTAATATACATTATGAAATAGTTATGCACATATAATAATTTATATGTAAGTATATTATTGTTTACATAGAGCACTGTTAGTTTACTCGAGGTATTATTTTACCGATGACAAAACAACAAAATGTAGTTACTTCACATGTGATAAAGTTTGTAATACTGTCTTGTTCACGTAAGTTACCCAACACATCGATTGTATGTATTATGGTAGAACAAGCTGTTGCGAGCTTTGAAACCACACAATTTACCTATTCTCTATGTTGCTATGTCATTATGTTTGTATAGTTTCAAAGGAAGACCACACGGATTGTCATATGAATTTGTACACTACAATAATTAGCTGCAGTATTGATGTATTTAATCATAATTTGAATTAAAAATAATGCCCTTTTATTTTTAATGCAAATTATCATCGTGTCATAATAGCCGGTTTTATTAACTCTGAATAAGTACTAATTAGCTGAACAAGTTTTAAATTGACAGAAAAAATATTTTCACTGAATTGATATATCAAATAGTCTATCCGTAGGTGGAGAAACCTGCAATTATTGTTCAGAGGTAACAACTAGATTGAAGTGAAACCTAGAGCCACATACGAATGACCTTTGTCTAAATCATTTAAACTGACCGATTATCTATTTTACAGTTATGGCTGACATTTGGAGCGTCTCTGTCATTCCTAATCATCGGCCTGGTGAGGGGTTATTCGGCTTCTGCGATCCCCTCCATTGAAGACGTCGATCCTGAAATTATCCAGAGCAGTGAGCAGAAGTCATGGATAGGTAATATACTTTTAATTTATTTTTACACGTTTATTGTATGTAAATGGGTTGAAGGGTTTTTTGGACTCGACTGAATTTTGGAGACATGTAATTTACAACAAGTGATATCTAACGAATTTTTGATTACGTAATAAAATAAATGTATGTATAAATAGCATTTGTTTATAAAGAATACCGAATGGTTGCATCGAGGTCACTAAAGTCTATTTATAGATAAATGCAATGTATTTTTTATTCTATAATAACGTAGGCCGGTATTCTTTCGATTTGCACGGAAGTTAAATTGTGCAGAGGCGTTAAATCAGTTGTGTCATGTCATTGTGGGATGACAATTTAATTTAGTTAACAGCTTAAGCAAATTGTTTGTATGTGCAAGATTACGCACGTGTTTAGGTATACAAGTAAATATACAACATAAATATGGGTGATATATCACAGGTAACAATGAAAATAAGTTTTCAGGTCAAAATGATCATGCTTCATGTATTGTCATGCAATAATGTTTTGTACAAACCAATAAATATCTTGGACATACATATTTAAGTAAAAATTACTGTACAAATATTATTTTACGTACTTATGACATTGACAAGATAATAATATCTGCAAAATGAATTAGTTTTAACTGAAATGCTGCTAATTTTAGATACAATTCAAACTGATGTTTGCGAAGTTCAAGGTGTAATTGTAATAAATATATCGGCATTTGTGTGGTCAAGGTTTGCTTAAAAAATGTGATGCTTTTCTTTATAATATAAATTGCTTTGACCTCATGAATGCTCACGTGCTTTTAGGCAATAAGCCTGAAATATAAAGATTACAGGTGAAGGATATGCTTTGCCTATGGAGTATAATATACATACAAGTTTATTTATTGTTGCTTCATTCTCATTTAGGATCGTAAAGGGTTATCTGTAGTTGATAATCGCTAGAGTTGTTAGTCCTTCCTATACAAATAAGATATAATATCCTTTGTATCTCTCTGTTTTAATTCAGATAGAAGCATTGAAGTTAATATCTAATTAATTTTTAGGTGCAATTCCACCGTTGGGTGCGTTTTTGGGAAGTATGCTCTCCGGAGCTTTGATGCAACGTGCAGGTCGTAAGCGGACACTACAGTTGACGTCACCAATATGGGTGGCCTCCTGGCTGATCCTCGGATTCGCCAAATATTACCCACTGCTACTGCTCGGCAGAATGATCACTGGTGTCGGAGTTGGCTTCGTGTTGGCTACTGCTCAAGTATATGTAAGTATTAAAGATTTCGAACTATCTACCTTAGTTGACAACAATCGGCAATGCACACTTCTGTTTCTGAACTAAGAATTTCTTAAATTATGATATCGCATATGATGTTGATTGACACGATATGTGCAATATCAAATGACTCCGGCAAGTATTAAGTATCCGTTTTGCTCCCAATATCCGATACATTCCAACATTTATAACCTGTACCTAATACATAGAACTATTGGCAAACTAGCAATTGCAAAACAATCATTTGGGTACATGATTAGTGGACAAATTAAAATTTTCAAGCAAAGTGGTCCGTAGTTTCAAAATGAAGCAAGTAGGTGTAATGTAACTTGACAAGATCTGAATCAGACACTGTCAGTTAAAATAAAAATAAAAGTTTACTGATCTGTCTGATCGTACTTTTCTGTAAGTATAACTGACCATGAACGTCTCGACTATTGGACTGTAGTCCAGAGGCTATTAACTCTTTAGACGAGCAATTAAAAGTAAGTGAATCCATATGCAAATGGTCTTCTGGGTTACAGATTGCACTAAATTATATATATCACACAGGTACTTACTAAACAATGAAATAACGCTTCCTGGTTGTGGAATCGCATAAACACGGTTGCAATAAGTTGTCTGCGTTCAATTATAAATGACGCGGATTCGTTTAAGCATGAAACAAGCGGAAACATTTCTGTAATTAATTGTATCAAACTTATTAGTGATAAGTTGAGCGCATTTATCAGATGTAACAATAACATAACGAGTCTTTGTAAGTCTTCAGTCAACCTGTCCATTCATTTGACCTCGGATAGTGGCTCATTATTGTACTACAAATGGTCTTGTTCTAAAATTGTAACTGCATATTATCATCCCAGATAATTATAAAAAAAATGGTTTGTTGTATTTTCACAATAATGACAAATTATTCGTTCAGTTCATTACCTTCTTAGGGAATTTTTTCTTGCTCGTTCTTGAATATAAGAATCCCATTCATCATGTACTATTAACGTAAATTAGGGTTCGATATTTATAATTTGGAGACATAAAATTTAACGCACAGCAAAATGTCTGAATTAACGTAATTATTCACTAGGATTTTATTGTGTATCGTGGATTTAACGAAGTAGAGCGTCAATTATATCACCTGATTTATTTGTTGCATTATTCAGTTGAATTCGTAGATATTAATTTCAGTATTGGCTGTGTATGGGTGAAATTTAACCCTCTATTTTATTTTAAAGGTGAGCGAGTGTTGTGACCCTGAAATTCGTGGGCGCTTGGGTTCGCTACCGACATTGTCCATGTCACTGGGCATCCTGATATCATACGTCGCCGGGAACTGGCTCTACTGGAGGTACCTCGCCTTCTTATCCGCCGTTTTCTGTGGTGAGTAATATATTATATTCATGTTGTATCTATAACATATCTTTTTAGATTTATTGGATTGCTTAGAGCAACCAAATGTAATTAAAAACCAACTTGGGTCTCAATTCTTCCTGATTCTGCAAAGATTATTCGACGTGATCAAACGATTTTTCCTTTTATTATTTTTTCACTTCTTAATAAACAATATGAGATCGACATAATTTTCGATGACAATTTATTATTTGGTAACAATAATTGGTGGTTCGCACTTAACTATTTTTTGCTGCTCACGAGCATTCTAATGCACTATTATTTTCGCCTACTTTTTGTCTACACGTGAACGAATACGACTTACTATTGTAGGTATACAGTATCATAACAATTTTATTGTTAGACGTGCTTTAGAATACTGCCAGAAAATTACTGTTTTTGTGAAAAGATGTACATGCTTAAATTGAAAACAATTCATCAATTTTAAATGCCTTTTATTTTTTACTAAACAAGTTGATATGAAGCAATGCAAAAATTCTTTAAACAAAATACTTCTTGCCTCATTGAGTGACTTCATGTATGGATATTATTTTCAGTGGCCTTGTTCGTGGTACTTCTACCTCTGCCTGAATCTCCCGTGTGGCTACAATCGAAGGGGTTGGATGCATCAGAATCTATCAAATGGTTGCATTTATCTGCTCGAGCAACCGCCACTGTCAAGGAAGATAACAATGAGTAAGTAATTTAAATGACAAATTTCTATCATAGTACGTAAGGTATCTGGGTCAAATATGGCCACATACCATTATTTCAAACCTCATGCATGTTTCACTTTAACCGACACTTGGCGACTAGCAGGGCGCTGGAAGGCTAGAAGGTACGCCGTTCGGAAACATGCAACACTTGCCACAATTCATAGTCGCGTTACAATATTTCGTGTTTGGAATAATGTTAAGTGGCCACCTTATTTTTTTATTTAGAGCAATATAAAACGTGATTAGAACAGTCTCCTATATAGTAACTGGTTCGACGGATGCTGTGAATATGAATCATGTTCAAGGAAAGGGCTGACAAGTTGTTACTATATCCCTGACTTTATAAATAGTGTGGGCTTACGATCAAAAGGTTTTGTAGGTCACAGCCATTTTGTCTCCTCAATTGTAAGGCGAAGAAGGTCGATAAAAATTTGTGTGGTTGTAAATCAGGTTTAAGTAAGCCGTTTGTTTAAAAAGACATTGCGGATGGCCAATTCAGCCTTTAATGTGCGATTTATGCGATGGCCATTGTCAAGTCATCAAAGTATTTCCGCATAGGATGTAGGGCAATTTCATTAGTAGGAAGAGTGCCTCTGCCAAAATATATAAGCTCTAGTTCTCCTTATATGGTCATTGTCCACATAGGCGCGTGTTCCTAATAATTGTTTAGTGAACTTTCAGTAGGCGTTAGTTTTGGGCGAAGAGAGCAAAACACTATTATATTCAATTGAATACAGTATTTTGTTAATTCAGTTACCAATTACAATTGAAATAACGTGCGCGTGGGCACGTGTTTTCACAGTCTAGAACAATAAATTGATTAGTCTGCAATGGTACCGAAATGTCGAATACTTGCCGATAAAAATGTCAAGTTTACTCACTACATTTTTAAACAGTCTCGGTAGTAAATAATCTACAAAACATAAACAGATTTAAAAAGAGATGTCACTAAGGCTAGATTCCTTATAAAGATTGTTTGATTTATAAGTGTTACCTTGTAGGAGGTGAACGGCTTGGCAATCTATTTAATAACTACCGTTGCACATGTGCTTACTGTAAGGTCGGTGGCGGAAGGATAACGCCATCAATGGGATTGACGAGACAGTTTCCGAAACAATATTAACATATTGCTAAATACGTGACATGTTTAAATTAAATAAGGACGTATGAGGAACAAATTAGATAACATTTTTTGTCCGACATTTGGTGTGAATGCCACAGATAGCAGCGCTCGGACAATCTGAAATAAAAATTAATACTACATTATAATATTGATATTTTAATTTTAGGAAGGCAGAAAAGGCGGAGGCTCCACCGAGTCTGTTCACCCGCAAGGTGTTCTTCTCACCGGTTGTGTATAAGCCGATGATCATCGGGTTTGCTCTGCTCTTGTTCCAACAGTACAGCGGTATTGATGCTGTCATCTTCTTCACTGTTGAGATCTTCAGAAATGCTGGTAATTTGGTTTTTTGGACTGTTTGAATTATTGAGGAAGGTTTAGCATTATTTGAAATTGCACGGTTCGTTATTCATCAAAACAAGTTGATTAAATATCAAAAAACTAAATTTTGATTTGTTTTACCGGTTTACAAATTTTTGAGCAAAACAGGTTTGCCTTTTTTAATGCTATACTTGTTTATTATATTTCAGGCAGCACGTTAGATGCGATGACAGCGACAATTATAGTGGGTGTAGTTCAACTTTTGAGTAATGGAGTATCTACGCTGTTAGTAGACCGCGCTGGGAGAAGACCTCTGTTGCTCATCTCTGCAGCAATCATGTGCTTGTCTATGGGTTCCATGGGAGCCGCCTTCTACTTCCATCTCAAGGAGTCACCTTGGCTCGGGTAAGAATTGCATTTATAGCAACTAATAGCTGGTATTTTCTCGATTTTGAATCTACATAGTTGTATTATACACAACAAACAACACTAGCACCCTGAATTATCTTTAATCTTAACTTGTACATCTCTTTATAGAACAGTAGTTGCAGTTTTATTAAATTACTAACCAATTTCTCATCCTCGTAACTGTAGCGAGAAAAATGTTCATACTTGCAAAAATTTATTGAATGATTCGGAAATGACAGAAAATGTTACAAATCGTGATTAGTTGTAGTTTAGATTCATCTCTGTCGTGGCTAGTTTCAGGGTCAGTTCAGTTAAACGATATCAACACAGTTGTGAATGATATAGATTTCATAAGATATCACAAAGGCATTGTATGCTAATAAACATCTACGTTCGATATTGCGATTTCTCAAATATTTGCCAATAGTGATTATATCTCGTCTCTTATGACTTTCATTGCTAAATAAGGAAGTGTTAAGTTAGTTACGTACTTAGTTTAGACATTTACAAATATACGCTAATATGAGCCTACTTTTACCATTTTCACAATATTTGCAAATCATGTTTTACAGAAACCCTCGTCAATATTTCTTTGGGGTTAAATTTTTTTGTGTGCTTAGAACACACAAAATAAAGGTTTTAAGATCATAAGCTTAGATTATATCTGTAAAGAATTCAAAAATATTCGGAGGATTAGGATTCCATAAAACAGTAGGTAATAAGTTATATATATTCTATTTACCCTGAAAAATCTCTAATATACTCGTACTATTGGATAGGATAGGTTTCTGTGAGTTTGGGAGTCCGAGAAAAGAAAATATTTATTTGAAGCAATCAGCCAGAATAATGAGGTACTAATTACTATACTCTTTCCAGGTACTTACCCATCGCAAGTTTGGTGGTGTTCATGTTGGGATTCTCCCTCGGGTTCGGTGGTCTACCATTCCTGTTGTTGGGTGAACTGTTCCCGGCGCACTATCGCTCACAGTTGTCAGCGATGGCCAGTGCCGTCAACCTCATGTCTATGTTCTCTGTCATCAAGTCGTATCACATACTCGATGTAAGTATAAACAGACTATTTTATTATAAACATACATAAAATTACGCCATCTTCTCATGGGGGTAGACAGACACCAGTACCTCGATTCTCTACCACTATCGACTACCGACAACCGGCTAGCTATCGACATTTGACATTTAGAATGTACTGCCAAAAAAGTTTCTACGACGCCCGTTAGAGGCGCTGACTAGATGTTCATTCAAAATTTCTCGATGGTTTCAGGTCGGTTGTCGGTAGTCGGATAGTAATAAAGAATTGAGCTGCAGAGAACTCTACTCAGTACGATCCTTACGTATTTCCCTTGCTTCGTTCTCATCCATCTTGACATATAGTACCACCGGTTACGATTACTACGCCCCTAACCATTAATTAATGATATTGCTACTAATTGACCTAGGACGTATATCAATCAGATAAAGAAATATAATTTGGATTTCTAGACTGCCATATTGCTCGACATAATATGCTCTTATATACGCAAATGACTAATTTAATTGACTTGACAATGATTTTAAATCAGTATTTAATACATATTCATGCATTATGATAATTTTAAGTCATGCACGTTTCTATGCTCGAATCTGCCACGAGTAAATAATAATTCTAATATACCTACAGACGTTGCATGCACCAGATATCTCTACCTATTGAATATAATTATAAAAACTGGATTTATTACGCTTGTTATGTTATTACGAATGTATTTAAATACCCTATTTACGTATTTTATTAGGTTTTCTTAGCAAAGTAAAATAAATTATTTTTACACAATATTTCGATACTCTATGAGGGTCCAAGGTTTGGTAGCAAAAAATAAGCTCTATAGTGCTATAAATAATAATTTATAATACGATAAGTTAGTGTCAGTAACACAAATTACGGAAATAAATAACAGATATTTCCTGTCATCTATCTTATAAATAAATACAAGATTATAGTGTGACATTGGATGATGGTTAGCAATAGACACTTCTGTTTGTGTTTTGTAATATCTAGTATTAAGCAATCAGTTTCTAAAGGTTCATTAAACTATTAAGATTTATAAGATATCTTTCATCAATACGCCTTTTCGTATTTAGTTACGCGTCAGCTATAAGCTGCTGTCTTTTGGAGGCTTCCGGCGACTGGGACCGCAAATTATTTGGCCCGCGGTCCCAGTTGACCATCTGTTCTGGATTTTGCCAAATGCCTTTATAACTTTTTCGACATAGTATGTTCATTATTTTCTCGAATTCTATAATATTTTATGTTACTTCTGACAATATCAAGAGTCGGGCTCTAGTTCGTTTCCTGGTTGTTGTCTTCTAGTGTGAAAAGGCCATACGTGTATTTTTTTACCATATATTTCGTAGCGTGCCGGAAACACATTATTAAAGTATCTTTTGGTATATCCCGTCTACATATTTCTTATTGGCAAATTGTAGACTGCACATCAGAAATTAATCGATAACTTAGAAGGTACTCTTACATTATCTAATTGTTATTATGTATCTTGTTTTCAGGAGGTATTAACATCAGCGGGAACATTCTGGATGTACTCGTGTTTCTGTGCGATCGCGTTCTTCTTCGTGTTGTTCATGGTGCCAGAGACTAAGGGCAAGTCACTCGCTGAAATAGAACAGTTCTTCAGATCTAACAAGGACCAGAAGGTAGAAACAGTCAACATGCAGACAGTATTGTAGATTATAGCGTAATTAGTTGTATTGTAATTTATTGTAGTTGTGTATGTACAGACACTTTGTTTCTGAATAAGGTAGAGATGACGAACAATAATATCGACTTCAGCTATTTACACTACGCTAGGCTTTAGTAAAATCGTTTCTTTATGCCAAATTGCCTAAAATGTGTTGTTTCATACTCCATAATAAAGCACGAAGAAATATGAAAAATAACGCAGTTACAAATCTTATTTAAAGCTAACGTGATTTTCATTACCAAAGTTATTAAAGTTTTCACTTTAAACGCTTCTACTGTAAAGTTCAGTTTTATGAGTTAGAATAGTATAAATAGCTGCTGGCAATGTATAAACATTATGTCAATATTTTTTTTTAGAATATAACATTGTCTCGTGGTTGTATACAGGCCATACATGTGCCATTTAATATTTAAACAAGTAGGTCATTTTGACCTTTTAAAAGTGTAAATTGATTTTATTCACAAATTAAAGTAAATAAGAGAAACACGTAAGAGCATGATTTACTCCTGTTGAAAAATTACTAGCAATGTTTTAAAACTCAGTATTATCGATAGATATCAGGCGTTAAAATATAACTACAACGAAATAGTATAATTTTGTATGATCGTATTCGTTTAGATGTGATCATTAGTTTTAAGTAGGTTTGAATGATCATCGAAAGAAAAAATATTATTACGATTTATTAAATTATAACTCACAAAAATTGTCGTGATTTGCGAACCTAAAACGTGGTGATATTTTTTGTGTGTAAGAGTGACTAGGTGCAAATTGAAAATGAGTAGTCAAATTATAAGGGTCAGTCAATGTATTTACTGGTAAAAACTAAAAAAAAGACAAATATATACTATTTATATTCAGAAGTTTAAAGTAAATCACAATGTAAGGGAAGAATTGTTACCTACCCAGGTATTGATTGTAGAAATGTATATTTTGTAAGTTTTGACGATTACATATATGTATGAATGTGTAAATAGTATTAATGCTAGTGTTGTAGTAGAAGATAGGGCGTGTAACTGTGATAGATACATAAGTAACTTGTAGTTTAATTATAAGTAGAAATTAAATGTCCATTGAAATTCTTTCACTAAGCACTTTGTGGAAATTATACACATCCGCGTCTTTTCGTATTTTCCGAAACTAAAAAAAATATTTTATAAACTTGACTTCTTTTTTCAAAATGTTGATGAAATATTCATTTTTTTTATCTGTATTGTTTTATGTTCCTTAAAATTTTATTTGTTGTTTTATTTTTATAAATATCTACTAAATATGATAAAGGAGTTTTATTAATGTATCCCTTCATGTATGGTTGCATTGTTCAAGTGTCCTTAATGACTTTAAAGCAATTAAAGAGATCCTTGGTCTTCAATAAGTATAGACCCCTATGTACGTAATTTGTGTTGCATATCGGAAAGTGTAGCTACTTCAATGGCATCGGTAACCTTTTGTTCCTCCTTTTGTTGCAGAATCGTATAAAATTAAATGAGAATTACATTTTATAATTGCTGTAATATAAGTCCGTGTGAAATAACTTGATTATTATTGTATGTAAATCTGAAACATAAATCACTTAGATATTAATTCATATGCTTAGTTCTATGTCGCAGGCATTAAAATACTGAACTATGGCAAATTTTCCAGTTTCAATAGGTATAATTCATCAAGTGCAGCTTCTTTCGTCCAACTGTAGAAGTTTCTCCATTTTATGCAAGTCAACCCTGTTTTTGGGCAACAAGAGTTTCGGACTTTCCGACTAACTTCACTAAGTTCACAGTAGGTCCTAACTACTTCGAAATTTCATAGCCATCGTGGTCACCCTGGCTAAAGGCTAATTGATGTCAATGTCCGGTTAGAATTTAGAAATAATATTAAATATTCCTTCTCAAGGCCCTAAACTCAAGAAATTAAAAATATTTTCTTTAGTCGAGTTTAGATTTCGATGCTTAATACCTATGTGTTGCCGCGACAAAATCATGGCGGATTATCGCAGGTATGTACATACCTACTATTAAATAATAAAAAACAAAAACGATTCACAAAAAAAACCGCGTAATATTCTATCCGTTCTCAAAGAAGTCGTAATAGCTAACTGTTTATTATGCTCATAAAACTCAATGCTACATAAAAAAAGTATGGTGGGGTTCCCCTCAATCACAGATCAAACTTGTTGGATTCTCTTGATACAATTAATTGTTTTTTGCTTAGAATTATTATCGTCATTACCACCTAACAGATGATCTACCTTAATATAATATTTTTAAGAACTAAGTAGAATGATTAGAAAACACTATAAATATTTTTGGAGAATTATTCTACTGAACTCATTCTAATTGGCGATCATTTCCTAGTGCGTAATTTAATCTTGGTTTAGTAGGTACATACATATTCGCATTTAAGATAAACCTTTCATGTTTTGTGATTTTTGATAAATCGTGCGACCGAAGATAGATGTATAACGTTATCTTATTTAGGATGTGTTATGAACACCGCGTTGTCAACTTGATCAGTTATCCAGATAACCAACGAGATAGGTTAGTTAGGTGTTGGTAGCTAAAGTTCTAGGAAGTTAGGAGTTTGATGACGTACAAACGACAATGGATTCTCTGTGTTTGATAGTTTTATAAAACCCTAAGGCATAAAAAAATGTTTTGTAAGTATCTTGGGAATTTTAATTGACCGCACTTTTTTACAACTTTGCGAACGAGTGGACTCAAACGTGACTTCTACTGGCAGTTACATTTCACACGAGTAGGTACCCATGAAATTGAAGGGCACACATTAATACCTGCACCTAAACCAAATCTAAAAAATTACGAATAATATTCTTATTTCATTGTAATATCTACAATACTGATGCCGTAACGTCGTAGATTTCAGAAAGTTTTGGTAAAATGACCAAGTATTCAAGAAACAATTGGTAGGGGCTTTGTTGTGGTCTAAATATTTTTTAGTAGTGCGAGACTTTTTTGCTCGCAATTTTTCTAATCAACTACAGGTCCAAGTCGGTTCATGGGTAATATGGGTATAAACCTGTTGACCCTTTATGTACATAAAAATGTGGTCTGCTCTACACGTGTAGCAAATATGTTATTTGTGGTTTGTTATTAAATATGTTATATGTTATTTTTTTACATAGTGGGTTTGTTATGGTTTTACGAGATGGTTGGTTGGTTGCACATAGTTTTATTATATAAGAAACGTTTTTATATCCTTAGTAATTCAGTTCAGTAGTTCTTATTTTTGCAAAATCTCCTAACGATCTGCTTCAATGTGAAGGTAATAAATATGAAGGTATGTGAGGAGGTAGCAGGTACTCGAGCATAACATTTAATCACATCTGACGTACGTTGTTTTGGATCACATGATTCTCACAACCGGTATATTGTTCTGTTCTTAATGAGTTTCAGTGTTTAGCCGCATTCTTGTTATTAATTCCATTTTAGGATCTACATGTGGCTAATTCGAATGCAAAGCTCTTATCTACATACGATTTCATGAAGCATCTCATCTTGCTAGCGTAGTTAATCAGACGTTTCCGTTTTGACATGCCTGGTTTCAAGACGAGGTAAGCTCTAGAACAATCCATCAAGAACAAATTATGGCGGCACATCTTCATAGCACATCTTACTATCAACGCTATGTATAGCTTAGTTTTGGTGAAATCAGGCACATAGTTTCACAGCTTAGCTATAACGTCCTCGCAGGAAAGCTGCAGAGCACATCTCTGATGGAGACCACACTGCGAAACAAGTGTTCTAGAATTATGCTCATGCATCACTAGAACTTTTGATGAGTATAAGTTTACCTTTTATGATATAAATTAATTAATGACATTTGCGAATATTAGCGCTGTGTTTTATCATCATAAAAAGAAAACATACTGTACCTTCTTTCTGTTGTTCATGGCATTTGAAGCGTCAATGATCTTTCATCTCGATATTAATAGCATTGCTTAATCTTGCCGATCAAATCATTCATACGATTACAGTCTTCATAGTAATAAGACATACCCTTTTGATTTCGGATGTAGCTTGAGTACTCTGACTTTTACATGAATTTTCAAGTACAGTGTTTATATTTCTAAATGACATTGCACATTTGTATGATGAATATGCAGATCTTAATCTTCACTTGTTATTTTACCTACTGATTTATGATAAAATTAGGATATGATGTAACAACTCACTCTCAAGCAGATTTATTTCTATGTGTAGCAACAAGTCAAGTATCAGGCGCAGGGCGGTTTTCAAAGATAATAAATAAACTACACAAGAGACTTTTCGGTATACAAATGTGCATATTTATTAAAATTTCAGTACATAAACAGAAGTTTAAACGACACGTCGATGCGATATATTATTATCTAAAAAAGTCCATGTGAAGCCTCAAAACTTGAAACAAAAATGAAATTTAAAATATAATATATAGGTAGGTACCTACTTAATGAAACACACCTTTTATTTTTAAAAAGGTTAACAGATAGACTTAAACAATATCTGCTTATTGAGAAAGCATTCTTTATCTTACAAATACGAGGTAAAATACTTGTCATGTCATGCATTTAAGGTATATTCAGCAAACAGCAAATTTATTAAAAATAGCTCAGTAACATTATGGTGCACAGTCAATGTCACAACTTGAGTCCTTTCATAAAATGTAAATATGGATCTTTTGTCTGATAATTTGGCATCATAAAATTGTAATTATATAGGTGTTTTTACCGTTTACATTTGCTTTATTTTAACAAAAGGAACATTATACCTACGTTTTTTATTAATATATTTTTTAATATGAAGGATTAAGAGGCCAAATATAAATTCTGAGTTAATTAAATGTGTGTAGGCTCCAAAGAAACAATTGAGAAAATCAGGTTTGGAAATATAGGAAAAGCTATTAGTTTTGATAAACTCGTAGCTAACCTGCTACGCTTATCGCAGATAAACCAAAGTAAGTTATGTACATGTTGTAAATTAAGTAAAACCTCATGTGCTTATCCATTAAATAATTAAAAATATCACGGAAATACTTTGTTTTGAAAATAACGGTGATGTGTGAAAAAGTCGGTGCAAAAAGGTTTTATGACCGGTCAGAACATTGCAATAGATTTCATTGAATCCACGTTTCTCAGTATAACAAACTTTTTCCGTGGAAGTAACACCGATAGTGTTAGAATTTGAGTTACAACGACAATATACTACTTTTCAGACAATGAAAAATTAAATATTTAATCGGTAAATATTGCAAGTTAAAGTTGTTCCCCACATAACAGAAGCAGAAAGCGGCATCATCGTGCATAGGTATGTAGAAAAGATAAATAACGTTTAATATTGTAGTTCATCAGTTAAGAACCCATTTTGTTGTAAACAAAAATAAGGGAAAGACGACAGCCGAGTCCCATACCATACATTTATAAAATCCCTGTCAGCAGTGGGACTGGTTCTTTTAGAACTAACGTCATTGGTACAGGTAATTCTCTTAAGCCATATAAATTATCTGGTATTGGATCACTTCACATAACAAAGCGTCACCGCAGATTGTAATCAAAACAGATGGTAGGTGGCTGGTATTGGCAGTCATTCTTGCCGAACAAGAGGAGTCGGTCGTCGGTTTTGTGCGAACCTCTTGCACGATACACATCGCGAATACAATAAACATCGCGCGTTTGTGATATTGTATGTAACATTCACGGTGCTATTTGACAGTGGTTTATTGTTGCTATTGTATTGTATTGAAAGGCGCAGCAGCATCGGTGCGTGATGATTAAAATATCACCGGCACTCTTGAAGCAGGTCAGTAGTTTATTTAAATTATTGTGAATAGATGCGATCCTATACTATTTCCTATGTAGACTTATAATTCTTCTGAATAAATAACCAGTCGATTTTCACCTGTTTATATTTAATAGTGCGATGAATATAGGTTTGTTTTGCATCTTTATAGAAGTGTATTTTGGGTGCAAATTCATTATAACTGTCACGATTTCATATTTTATATTAACATGGTTCTTAGGGTTAATTGTGTTTTGTTTGTTCATAAAGGGGTTTTGTTTATCTTTGAATTGATGTGTAGTGGGTAGTTCGTTTTAGTATTAAGGTCACATGACATTTTTTATAGCTTATAAGGAAACGTAATCTTCAGCTGTAGCCTTAAAACGTGTTTATTCCGAAATTGTGGTACCCTTTATACAATTCGGAAAGGTTTGTAAGTCGTTAGTGCATTGACCGTAGCCCTGAATTTCGTAAAGTGATACGTAAGAATGTCTTGAATTTCGTTTCCTTCTGCGCGATATGTAAGTTGAAGTTATTTAATCTGTATTTAAACACGGTTGAATTCAATTTTTATTTTATCGGAAACTAATTTCTTAGTGCATAAAATCGAATCGTTATAAAATAGTACCTACGCATTTTCAATTTGGTATTTTAGGTAATGCATACACGTTACACTGAAAAAAGTACAAAGTAGTTATTTTTGCCGTGTGTCAATATTAGGCTATAAAAAGGATAAGTATTATGAAAAAAAAATGTATGCCTACTCAGTACTAATTTCTTATTAGACATCTAGAGGACGCCCGCCACTTCGTCCTTTTCTCATTCCCGTTTTTCCCGTTCTTCAAAATAAACTATAACCTTTATTTGCTTAAATTTAATAGTTATGCAACAAAAGTTCCTAAGACCCCCTCTCCCCTCATTGATTATTTTGACAATATATTAAATGTACCTACAGACACGCCGTTTTTACTGTTTTATTGTATGTATAGAATATAGGAAAGAAGAGATATAGAAAGATAAACATCTATGAGTACCTTAATGGTACAATAGATGACAGAGATCATGGAAAGGGTGATTTGTAAATACCTTCGCTAGTGTATTGCATTGTTTTATGCGCTATGTGCATTGTGTTATCATGCGTCATAAAAAACAATCGACGGTTAAATCGAAAATTCCAATAGCAATAATATTCTGCAATAAACTAGAATACTTTGTAGTATGTATGATTACGAGTGTTATATAATAAACTAGCTGACCCGCGCAACTTCGCTTGCGTCCAATAGTCCAGAGAATGGGTGAAAATTTTCCCCGTTTTTGTAACATTTTTTACTGTTACTCTACTCCTATGTGTCGTAGCGTGATGATATAAAATATGCTTTTTTTTCACGAAAAATATTCTCAAAATTATTTATATCTCTTAATATAACGAAATCGCGCTAAGGCATATCCGCCATTAAAACAGTTGCCATGACAACAGAATTTTGTTAATTCAGTGTCATTATAATATTGAATATTCGCGACTTCGTTCGCCACGTGAATTTTCCCGGGAAATGCGTGATTTTGGGTAAAAAGTAGCCTATGTCCTTTCTCGGGTATCAAAATATCTCCATACCAAATTTCATGCAAATTGGTTCAGTAGTTTAGGCGTGATTGAGTAGCAGACAGACAGACAGACAGACAGAGTTACTTTCGCATTTATAATATTAGTATGGATTTAAATTTTAATAAATATTCGTAACAATGTAGGTATTTATGTATGGTAATGCATGCGGAAAACCAGGGTCTCAAGATAAGGGTCTCACGTCATTAAACTTTATTTTACCTAAAACCTGGCCATTATTTTTTTTGGTCGTATCATGCCATCGTTGGTCCATTTATCAGATTTTGCACTAGTATTATGTTTTCCTCTTCAGTTCTTGTCCGTATTTTTTATCTATGTTAAACTAGGAAGGGCTACTGAGATTATCTATTTATAAATACTTATCTCGCATTACGTAACAAGGTTATGGTTATTGTCTAGATATAAATCTGAAAGTGGACTTTAGGTTTTGGTCTGATCTTTTCATTGAGCAAGTAACTTTGTTATTATTACTAAACACCTTCGCCACTATTCGCCAGTCTTCATGAAATTGGATATATTTATTTCTAATTCTTTAAAATCTGTTAACTTCTAGTTTAGTGAAAAAGGTCTCCGTGACGCAAGACCAATTCTTAGTACGAGAGTGTCTTTAATATTAAAAAAAGGAAAAAATGTGTAAAGGTTAATAGTGAAGTAGTTTTAATAAAAGAAATCAACGTATAGAATTAGGATTTTTTTAGAATTTCTTGGTAGTTTCCGTAACAGGAAAATTATTCCCAAAATATGCATATTGTACAGTCAACATCAAAGTAGCTTCGATAAAATTTATGCATTTAATTCCGATAGTCGTACAATAAACCCTAAAATTATCGATCTTTGACAATATGATTTAGTTTGCCTTAAAAACAACTTGATGCGCATGCATAATTCATTAAATTATTATTTAGTAGGTGTATGAATAATTAAGATGTTGTAAATATTCATCACTGAATCAATTTTTATTGATTTTATTATGCAGTTATTCAATTTGCAATATTATGAACTGGTTTATGACTAAATTATAGTAGATCTTTACGTTGAAAACGTCGCATTTAATATTGCGGGCACAATCAGTGAGAGATTATATAAAACTAATTTAAATAACAGTTTTAATAACTTTGTTTGGGAAAAATGCGAAAGCTTTAAGTAATGGTAAAATATTTCGAAGGGTATTTTCATTACTTAAGTTATAAGTGGTTAAACTAACTTGAAATTTAAAGTTACATGAAATCCTAAAAATAGTGAGTAAGTGTTTCGTTTATGTTACAAATCGCGAGTATGTGTTAATTAGTACTTTCACAAAAACTACAAGTCATACTTTTGTGCTTCGTTGTTATTTAGCTGCTTATATAATATTTGTTGACATGCTTTACAAAAGTCTTGCTCCTTCCCGAAAAAATGTTTAATTTATTGAATCAAGTATTGCGAAATTTAATTTCTCCCTCTTTCAGTGTTGTTGTAATATTTTTGCACCATGTCTTTAATTAAAGCAAGACCCGTCCGTTTTTGGGACTGTAAAGACCAGTTTTAATAAATGAGCCCATAGTCTAATAAGTAAACGTGAAAGATTTCAAACTACTAACTTATATTTAAATTAAATAAGGATGGCGACTATAAAACTATGCTGCTGCCATTATTTTGTTTTTTGGCAAAATACTTATCAGTACCTAGTACAAAGTGTGCGAATTGAACGGATACATTATTTTCTATATCTTATCTTAGTTCAGAACTAGGTTGGTCAAGAATTCTGATAGCAGACACACAGAAATAAGTTTGTTCCGGTTAACTAAGCTATTACATATTAGGAAGTTGCCGAGTTGAAGGAAGGTCAAAATTGAACTAATTTTTTAGAGTTTGTGTAACGATTAAGGATTGCATTTCTAGTCTTACAAAGAATAATTTATCTTTGATGTTACTGCTAGACTGCATGATGGAAAGTAATAACTTTACTTTTGCGTGAACGTATAGTTTATAATCGTTAGCTTAGAGTTAAAAAAAGGTAAATATACAGGTTCCATAAGATAGCTTCTTCGATAGTCAAAATATGAAAAGTCAATGCAAATCGATCGAATTTAACAGGAAATTTTACGTGTTTATAAGCTTCATCGTAAGATATACTGAACGACAACTAGGCATGGTCTCAGAGTCTGAGTGCAAAGAACTCAGACGCGTTTTTTGCTCACTATTATAATAAATACACACATTACGCTCTTGATATGCATTATCAATTGCGGAACAGTTAAGAGACGCGAGATTTGCGAGTCAGGATTTTAGTGTTATAGTTGCAGAAGGACTTTTGTTAAACAGTTAAACCAAAAAATATATTCCAAACTCTGTATAGGTATTGTCCAAATAGCCTAGTGTTAGATATAACAAAGTAGTCGGAGATGAAAACGAATGAGTTGTGAGTATAAGACACGGTGATTATTCAATTGACGTGCTTGACACGTGAGTAGTACAATTTTTTTACCGCACGTGAATCACTAAGGTCAACATACACTGATCGATAATAAGCAATGGTTTGCAAACAAAAACGCGTGGAGTGGTTACCTTTCGAATGATGGTGGCCCAGAGGCCAAAAATAATTCAATACGATCAACCTTGATCAAGCAGTAATAATCAATCTTATTTTTCTTCTAATGGCAACAATTAAAAGATTTTAATTGCATCGATATAACTGTGCTACGAAGCACGAACACGTGTACAATATTAGTTATTGAGCGCATGAATATTTCGCAGCAGGAAATGTATGTTGATAAATAAATACCTGTGTCTTGTCCTAAACATAATACATGCATCGTGTTATCGTTTTCTTCCGGAATGCCGGTATGAAACAAAATAGCAACACAAATGGATAATACTTTAATTATACACAATTATCTTAGTATTCATTATTTGGTCCGAAATACGTCAAAGTCATGCACCAATCCATTCTTCAGCCCGTTTACGGATGAAAACATGTCGTTTTTATTTATTTATGAAGATTCGTACAATAAATGTAAAGCACTTTGTCAAATCGATGATTATAACTTAAGTTATTTCTAACATGAAACCATTGGTGTCTCTACAGTTATGGCTAACTCTTGGCGCATCACTTTCATTCCTCACCATCGGTCTGATAAGAGGCTACTCGGCGTCTGCGATTCCTTCCATCGAGGACATCGATCCAGAACTTATTCAGAGCAGTGAACAGAAGTCATGGATAGGTAATACAACTCAAATACTTTCATGGCACAATCTGTCTGAACTGCTTTGAACTTTAGCTAATATTATGTTTTATTTTAGGGGCTACTCCATCTTTGGCTGCAATTATCGGCAGCACATTGTCTGGTCCGCTTATGGAGCGTGCAGGCCGCAAACGCACTCTTCAGTTGTCGGCACCTATATCGTTGGGCTCGTGGCTTATAATCAGCTTCGCACAGAATTATCCTCTGCTGTTAATCGGCAGAATCATCACTGGTATTGGAGCGGGCTTTGTGCTGGCTACTGCACAAGTCTACGTAAGTATTAAACTTGTGTACTTTTACTGCTCATAATACAAGCGATGATGCTTGAAGTTAGATAAATCAGTAATAAGTAAAACAGATAATGACGTTGATCATTTATGAATTACTTAAACTTGTGTGAACATAATTAAAGTTAATGATCTTTAATTTTTTGAAGTGTTCTATGTACATTCCTCATTGATACTTAGCAACCATTGGTTAAATAATCCGTTCTAAATTTAGTACTAAGTAAGTGCCGGATGAACAGAATTACATGACAATTGTAACGTTGGCTGGTCGTATCAAATCAACACAAGGGATTAGTACCTGGCAGCCTGGTGACAAAGGCAAGGTCATGGTATCAAATGTTTGTTTACAATGACAACCAGCTTAACAGCTGATCGTGCCAAAGGTACAGGACAAAAAACTGATGGATTGATCACCAGATTTAGATTTAAAAGTACATCCTGTTATTTAGGCAGTAATTAGCTTCGTACAGTCAGTAACTTAGGAACAATGATTGATTATGACTCATTATATTTTAGGTAAGTGAATGTTGCGACCCCGAGATTCGTGGTCGTCTGGGGTCTCTGCCGACGCTGTCTATGTCGTTTGGTATCGTGATATCATACGTATCCGGCAAGTGGCTTTACTGGAGGTACCTAGCTTTTCTCTCCGCAACGTTTTGTGGTAAGCATTGTACTATCCATACTCCATACTAATATTATGCCATCAAAAACATTCTGTAAAAACCTCAAGTCTCGCCGTAAAAAGTTGTGAGATCTATATAATACCAAGTCGATTAATCTATTTAGTCTCTACTTAAAGGACCTTCTGTCTTAAGTTATTACGTATGTTATTATCATGCCAATTAAAAAAAAACCTCTAAAACAAATAGACCGACCTGGCCATCGCATGATTTGATTATAAGTATGTATCACACTACACAGCACGACGAGAAGTTAATGCTCCTGAAATGTTAATGGCGAATTTGTGTTATTTTTGCGATGACCAAGTCGATCTATTTGTTTTAAAGGTATTTTTTTTTAAATTGGCATGATAATAATATACGTAATAACTTAAGACAGAAGGTCCTTTAAGTAGAGACTAAATAGATTAATCGACTTGGTATTATATAGATCTCACAACTTTTTACGGCGAGACTTGAGGTTTTTACAGAATGTTTTTGATGGCATCTCACTTCTTTTTGTAAAGCGAACATAAGTCCAATTTGTATGGAAAGACGTTTTTTTTCATAATTCAACATATTTTCCTATGGGAACGTTGTTCAGTTTCATGGGCTAAACACCCTTACCCACCCTATACCCCCTCCCGTAATGCCTCATACAGTAGGTACCTATTTACACCTATTTATTTTATTTTCTACAGTAATAATAATTCATTAACTGCAAATGTAACCTTGTAATCTTATACATTTATATGGGATTACAAAGTTATTGTTGCAGTTGGTGTATTTAGAAAACTGGACCGAAATTAGAAAATATTGAATTTTTCCCATGATTAAGACACTAAACCCTATTTGTATTCTAAATTTTAAGCTTCTAAGTCTGCTAGAAGTACCTTAGACTTTTGATGATCGGTGAGTCAGTGAGTCAGTGAATCAGTGAGTGACAAAATTCAAAATTTTAACAAGTTGTCATTCTTAAACTACTGGTTCAAATTGACTGAAATTTTAAATATACCGTGTTTATACAATGACTGATTAGTTGCTGAAAATCCAGGCTTCTTGTTTTATCCACAACGAAATTATAGGGGTGTCAAAAATAACCCGAATTGCTTCGAGAAAAGGATGTTACGGCCGTGCCGCTTTTTTTTGCTCGACTTGCGGGGGCACTTCCGTGCCCCCAGATAAATACGAAAGTAACTCTGTCTGTCTGCTACTCAATCACGCTTAAACTATGGAACCAATTTGCATGTAATTTGGTATGGAGATATTTTGATACCCGAGAAAGGACATAGGCTGTATATCATCACGTTTCGACCAAAAGGAGCAGAGTACCAGTAATTAATGTTACAAAAACGGGGAAAAATTTCACCCATTCTCTCTTATTGGACGCAAGCGAAGTTGCGCGGGTCAGCTAGTATATCTTATAATTTTCCTGTTAAGTTTTTTATGTTCGCAACCAGCTTTTGGGCCTCAACATGTACCTCCTACTTCATTACTATTCTTTGCTGTCGTTAAAAGCTACTAACGTACAAAGCATGATGAAATATCCTTTCCTGATTGTAATAGGAATCAATCAACTTCAAAACATTGGCTAAATTGTTTATGTACATAACATGCGTTAGTTATTATTTTGGAGGTTAAATAAATACGTTGACAACAGTTGCTCGATGCTAATTAGTAATTACAATTATTTTTTTTTATCTGCCCATGATGTATTCGTATTAAGTATAATTTCCGCCTTCTTTTGACTATTATCTCTGAGATAATGGGTTAGTTTTTCTATTGTATTGTGTTTTATCAGATGATCGTTTAAGAAATAGACAACATAAAAATGTTCTTGTTTGAAGCAGGAAGTTAGTATGCACGTGTTGAACCTATTCAACACTTTTTGATAACCAATTAGAATTCTACTGTCTTTTCAGCGGCATTGTTCGTAGCACTCTTACCACTTCCTGAATCTCCTGTTTGGCTTAAGTCTAAGGGAAAAGATGCATCAGCATCTATTAAATGGCTGCATTTATCTGCGAGAGCAACAGCCACTGTCAAGGAAGAAAACAATGAGTAAGCTTAAAATACATCCTATAAATTTTGCGAAAACATTTTTAATGCCCGTTATTTTTTTATCGACTTTTGAACCCAAAATACTGATAAATTAAAAATGTCACAATCTTTTGTGTCTTCCCAATAAATAAAGTAAAAATGGCTCATATTAAATCATGTGGTTAAAAAAAAACAAACTTGTAATACTATAAAAACATACGTACACGTGTTAGTAATTTAATTACGATAGACTATAAAGTATAATTGAATTTTTGCTATTAATTAATTGATTCTACCAACTTCTTTGAATAACTACAATTATTTTAATAATCTACAACAACAACAAGCAAATTAGGGTTCATCCTCAATTTTAAGGTATGACGAAGGATTAGTGTTTAAGCTATGAGCTACAGTTATGTTTATTGTAACAAGTCGAGATCCCACTAATTAACTTTATTATTATCCTTCATAATAAATTACTATTATGTTTATTCTTAAGTATTATAACGATCATTTTAGGAAATCAGAAAAGACGGAGGCTCCACCGAGTCTGTTCACCCGCAAGGTGTTCTTCTCACCGGTTGTGTACAAGCCGATGATCATCGGGTTCGCTCTGCTCTTGTTCCAACAGTACAGCGGCATTGACGCTGTCATCTTCTTCACTGTTGAGATCTTCAGGAAAGCTGGTAAGATTTCAGCTAGTTTGGTTTTGGATTATGCTTAAGGCCTTACTTTCAAGTATAGATAAGTTTTCTCAAATTCGAAATGCTTGAGAATTGGTTTTAATTAGTTTATATTATTATATTTTTGTGTGTACTTCATTCCAGGTAGTACTTTAGATGCGATGACTGCAACAATAACTGTAGGAGTAGTTCAGCTCATAAGTAACGGAGTATCCACCACGCTTGTGGATCGTGCTGGACGTAGACCTCTGTTGCTCATCTCTGCTGCCGTCATGTGTTTGTCCATGGGTGCTATGGGAGCTGCCTTCTACTTCCAATTTAAGGAATCTCCCTGGCTTGGGTTAGTGATACACTTACTTATTCGATTTCTACGATTTTACGACTTTTTTATTACCTATGTCAAAGGTTTATGAAGATTAGAGAAATCCTTCTTGTGGTAGAGCTGTTGAAGAAAGTAGTATAAACAAAACTTATGCATACATTATTATCCTTAGCACCTTTTTGAGAAAGCATTTTTACTACCTTTTTGTTTGTTTAGGCAAATTTTTGACTTTCGCAAATTACAAGCCATTGATATAATCAAAGCATCATAACAAGACAAATATGGGATAGCAAAGACGAATAAAATTGTGTTTGTTTCTTTTTATGTGAGATATGAAAATGGAAACTTCTTAATCATAAGCCATTAATATTTAAATTCCAGGTACCTCCCTATCGCCAGTTTAGTGGTATTCATGATGGGATTCTCCCTCGGGTTCGGTGGTCTACCATTCCTGTTGTTGGGTGAATTGTTCCCGGCGCACTATCGCTCACAGTTGTCTGCGATGGCTAGTACTATCAACTTGCTCTCCATGTTCTCTGTCATCAAGTCGTATCACGCTCTTGATGTAAGTATTTGTTTGTATTGACATTTTATTATGTGTTATGTTTAAGCGTACAGTGTGGCAGGTATCCTACTGTTTCGTACAGTTTACTAGACATTCTCGATACGGGTGGTTTGAGCAGAATCCGTTGTAAAATTACTTGAAAACTATTTTTTTCTATTAACGAGTAGATGTTAAATTAGGTTCATATTTATTTTACTTCACTCTTTATTTGCAGGCGGCATTAACATCAGCGGGCACATTCTGGATGTACTCGTGTTTCTGTGCGATCGCGTTCTTTTTCGTGTTGTTCATGGTGCCCGAGACTAAGGGCAAGTCACTCGCCGAAATAGAACAGATCTTTAGGTCCACCAAGAACCAGAAAGTGGAAACAGTCAACATGCAGACAGTTATGTAAATAAAAATTATATTGTAGTTGTAGAATACTTGTATTATAGTTATTTATTGCTACTGCCTTTGTGGTCAATGCGATATGTATATAGATTAGCCTTTTGGGTTGGGCAAAGTGCTATTAGGTGTTTAATTTTTTTCTAGATAACACATTAAAGTAATTTTTATATTGCAATAGTATCACCCGGTTATTACATGTAAACGGGTACAGTAAGGGAGTTTAAAAAAAAGTATATTTGGTGTTCGTACAACGAGATGAAATGTGTTGTTGGATACCCATTAATTTCTGTATAAGTATACAGAATTCTATTTCGAATGTAAAAATCTATATTTTTTTTATAATGAATGCTAGATAATGAAAGTTCTAAATGGAATTCGAATAAATTTGATGTTTCATACCCCTGTAAGAAATATGTGAGCATTCCGCTATACTTACATTTTCACCAGTCCTTTAAGGGCCTTTGTCAACACGAGGAATTTTATTTCTACAAACCAAAATAAATACGTATAACTACATCGAAATAAATACCCAACCTTAATAATTTCAGCCGATTGAAATTTAAGTCGTATTTTTAAGGACAAAGGATAGCCATAGCATTAAATGTAAATACATAATACTCAATATTTATTGTGTGTACTATGTACTTAGTGTAGTCTCAGTTTGATAAACCTGACTAGTATATTAGCAGTACCTGGTATATTTGTTAATAATAATGACATTATTACGTGCAGTTGTAGGTCATAGAATTAGTTGTTATTGCATTTAACACGATTAGTTTAATAGATTGTAAGTTTCAAATAGGTAGACGTGTGATGATGATAAATAATATTCTTTTACGAGTGTAATCAAAAGCATGTAGATTTAACCGATTAGTTGCGACTTGCGTTTTCGTAAACTTCTAGCTGTGGCGGCAAACAATGTATTCAAAACAAATAAATCTTTAGTTTGAAAGCACCTCATGAAATCTCAATTTGAGCGAGTTATATGATATTTAAAAAAGACACGCCTCTCGTGTCATACGCCATATATAAAAGAATTGAATGGCACGCCAGTCGTGCCATCCGCAACGAATCGGTTAATTACTATTGCTGTCGAATCGAACTATATAGTATTACTACTCCCGATTTTGTATCATCGTTTTTTTTAATAATTTGAATATAATTGTCAGCGAATCCATTCTTCACATTAATTATAGAAAAACAGAAAGATGTAATGTGTGATTTGTTGTCATGCATCACCGTTGCTGGAAACATTCAACATAGCA
Organism: Anticarsia gemmatalis; assembly: GCF_050436995.1. NCBI lineage: Eukaryota > Metazoa > Arthropoda > Insecta > Lepidoptera > Erebidae > Anticarsia > Anticarsia gemmatalis. The sequence continues at coordinate 9,657,407 of NC_134753.1, read as the reverse complement.
GAAATTAATATTCGCTAGAGTTAAAAATTTACTTATCCTCTCTCTTTTACTTGAAATTGAGATATTTTATAACAATGATGTTGCTCTGCAAATACTGACAGCGATGTCATGTCATCATTAGCTTCCGAAGAATAGCCACTGTTGAAAATATTTTTAATAACTTAAATAATCTATACTAATATTATAAAGCTGAAGAGTTTGTTTGTTTGATTGTTTGTTTGTTTGTTTGAACGCGCTAATCTCAGGGATTACTGGTCCGATTTGAAAAATTATTTCAGTGTTAGATAGCCTATTTATCGAGGGAGGCTATAGGCTATATAACATCACGCTACGGTCATTAGGAGCGGAGTAGCAACGAAACATGTTACGAAAACGGGGAAAATTTTGACCCATTCTCTTCAGTGACGCAAGCGAAGTTGCGCGGGTCAGCTAGTGTATGTATATAGGGCCCGGTAAGCCATACCCGCTAGGTTTATATTAAGTTAAAGTGAGTGGAGTTACTAAAAATGTATATATTTTAGTATTTTAAGATTAGAATAGAATATAGTATTGTGTAAATAGCTTTAATTTTAAGTAATAGATATGGTAGTGATATTTTAAGAAATATATTTCTGTGATAGTTCAAGTAACTATGACTATATTAGTATGGAGTAAAAACATAAAATATGAACCAATCGTGCCCAATCAGCAATTGTACAATGTTAATTACATGTTATTATTGTTGATTAGGTAATAAGAAATCATAAGCTGTATCTGTTTATGATTTTATTTATTCTTGTAAATATATTTTATAACCTATTATATTTTTTGTTTCATAAATAATCTAAATATTATTTTAAGAGTTTTTTTGTAATAATTTTGCACACAGTTCTAGTATTTTCACCTAGTTCCCGGATCCTATAGATTTATCTTCCACTTGACTTATGTACAGATAGATAGTAAACCTTAACCTGAGATAACAATCACTCGGTTATCGGTAACTATTGCTAAATGTGCAGATAGGTGTACATTTGTACGACTAAGGGTTAATTCACATATGACGGAAGATGCGCCGGGCGTAGCTTAATTAGTATAGCGAAGCACACCAAACACCGATCGGTTGAGTGTGAACGGTCTAGTGTTTTTTTATACATTTGCCTGTAGAACGATTCTGTACAATCAAAACCATCGAGTTTCGAGAGTTTGACATTTAAAAATTACTGCAAAGATAGTTTCTACGACGTCCGCTAGAGGCGCTGATCAGACGGCCATTCACATTTTTTCGGTAGCTAGCTGGTTGTCGATATTCGATAGGAGTAGAGAATCGGGCTGCTGTTCTGACATTACGCGGCCGATATTACGCGACGTATGTTCCGTCAGTTATGAACCGATCCTAACGCAATATCTTAATCTTACTATCAGTTTGTACTACTAACTGTAAATTGAAACAGGACTATGTTAATCGATATATCATTATTAAAAGATAAAATAGATTGACAAAGTGGCGTAACCGTAGTGTCTTTAAAGTTTTGATTAATAACTATCGAAGCCAATAAATTAACAAAGTGAGTTCGCCAGTCGTCAGAAAAAAATTAAATCAAGGCGAAAAAAATATAGTTTAAATAAAAATACTATTTATTAATAACATTAAAACTAAATAATTAAGGTCTACTAGTTTAGTTTAGTAGGTCTAGTTTAATTTTAGAACACGCAGCAACTAGTTATATACTTATAATGATAGATGTGTTGTTTGGGAGAGTAGTTGATACCTTTCAAGTGGTAATCCCTAGACAATGATAATGTATATAATATTATCTAAGGCCCTACTTGAAGTTGCTGTAGTGAAAGACTCTAAGAGTTCATTTTATTTCAATTGAGCGCCATTTGCAAAGCGCTCTATATTAATACTGTAAAGATGTTATTGTTTATGTTATGTGGCTTATTGAAAATTCGCGACTAGATCCTAATTTACTTCTGAAGCTCGCAAACCGTTAGAGTATATTGCAATCTTTTAATTGAGTACAACATTAATAAAATACTAATACAATAATTCAAAACATAAAAAACTCAACATAACTATATACTGATCCACTTTTCATTTAACACTTTTTACACTAACTTACATTCAGTGACTATTTACCTCACAGTTGGACTAAGCGAAGTCGGTAGTTCGGTACTGTTGTTAAGTAAACCACTACAATAATTTATTGCATCGCGTGTCTCTGTTTCAAGATCCACTTGTAAAATAATATCAGCTGTATTGTCCTTAAGTACTTGTTTCTATGGTCTGTGATAGATCTTACTTTGTATATAATCGCTCCATTTTACCACCATATTGAAGTATAAAAATACCCATAACTTTATATAGAAATGAAATGTTTTATGTGTGTTCGCTGTCACTGAATGATGCTTCAATAAGGCTTAATTTTACCATTAACTCTCTTATCCTTTGAGCCTTTATTGTCCACATTCAACATAACTAGATGTTATACATCGTGAATGAAGTGAATGATTATGATGCTAAGTGGTAGCGGCACTCGGTGTTATCTCACGTGGACACCAATACTACTTTGTTTCCTATACAATATTTTTATATAACGTTTACTTAAACTATTATTATAATTTACAACATCACACATTATTGTAAAAATACTAAACTAGTACTGCAATAATATTTACTTTAGATAACAATTATTTTCTTCTAACGGGGTACTTTATTCGTGGTTTGAACTTCCATGACTTACCTTTCAGTTTCCTTTTTGATAGAGTCACTTGCCAAGGTTATCATTATCAAGGCTAAGGAGTCTGTGATAATGGATGAACAGATCAGGCGCCTGCGCAGACGCTTAACAGGTGGTATTTGACTGATATCTGTGCAGTTATTGTTGACGACCAAGAGGTGTCGGTCGCCGGTGTAGCACGAACCTCTTGTACAATACATCGCGTATACGATATACATCGCGGGTTTGTGTAACTGCAAGTAACAGTCTCAGTGCGAATATTGACAGTGCGTTATTGTTCATATATCTACTTCAGCACAGCAGCGTACCGGTATCCGCGCGTGATGACACCTGCGTTTTGGAAGCAGGTAAACATTTACTTAATTTGCATTTTTTGTGTGGTGTAAATAGTGATTGTGTTGTTAAGTTTTTATTCACTTTTGACAATGCCAAATGCGACTGAGATAGTGTTAATGGTAAAAATTATTTACCGAAAGATACGCGAACAATTTGACTAAATTGGATAATTATTTCGTTACCTAATATGTGTGTAACTGTCGGGACAAGTTTTGTATAGAATTTATGGAATCAAAATTCCCAGGAATAAAATTGTTCTTTATACGGACGAAATCAGGCCTGTCTGCTAGTTGAATATTATTTATTCAAGAATTCGTAGATTGCCTAGAAATAGGTGGTCACATCTGCTTTTTAACTTAAAATTATCTGCAAAATATAATTATTATGTTTAACAGTTTAACACAAGTGTTGATAACATTACCAAAATTTACGACAACATTTTGAATTCGAATATTTCCTAGCTATTGTTCTAACGGTTCTCAAGAGAGACTTAATTTAAATATAGACATCAGTGATGTTTAGAGTATTTTAGACTGGTCAAAGGACAACTCATCGTAAGTGATTAGCTTGATAGTACCAAATACCAGTGGTAGTTTCATCGGTACCGGTAGTGTGGTCATTATATAAAAATAAACCTGCGTACGGTCACCTAATGCACACATTTTCCCGGAAGAAATAAAACAACTGATCGATTTTTAGGCAAATATGACGACTGAAGAACCGTTTACGACTTTTTCTGTCTTTTACTTTGCTCATGTCAATAAAGTCAATTACATTTCCAGTGTTTAATAACTTATTTCGCTAAAGTTAGAGGTCTATAAGTAAAATGAAATTTTAAACGGCTGGTTCCAATATTGTTAGATTTGGTTGTCATGTAATAGTAAATAATATAATTTGAGGTCATAGTACAATGTAACTAATTAAATATGTGCTATAATCTCATTGTTGTCTCAGCACATAACTTATCGCTAAAACTAATTTATTGGGTTCCGTATCTAAAGGGTAAGAAAGGGACCCTATTATTGAGACTCCGCTGTCTGTCACCAGGCTGTATCTCAAGAACCGTGATAGTTTGAAAGCTGAAATTTTCACAGATTTCTAACACTACAAAATTTCACAGAAATGTCAGAGTTACCACTATCACACAATATTTTAAAAACTAAACAAATGTAATTAATTTTCTTGTTTTTCTTCAAAATTCACAACGCCGTTAAATATACGTTTGAAATTTTGCGAAACTTTAAGGATAACTAGAGGCCGCCCGCGACTTCGTCCGCGTCAAAACCTTTCCCGTGTAAATGCCGATCCCTCTGGAACTCCGGGATAAATAGTAGTAACCTATGTGTTATTCTGGGTCTTCAGCTTCACCTATATACCAAATTTCATCGTAATCGGTTCAGTAGTATTTGCGTGAAAGAGTAACAAACATTCATACATACATACATTCTCACAAACTTTCGCATTTACAATATTAGTAGGATATGGATAGTACGGAACCCTTCGTGCGCTAGTCTGACTCGCTCTTGACCGGCTTTGTCATATATGACCCAGATCACTTTTTGCTGACATTGTAAAAATTGCTGCATTTTTTTACTATACACATGTTTGTAAATTTAGTGTTGTTTATTCATGGTCTTAACAAAATGTTCCTTATCGCCTATGATGCAGAATTTATCTCGTATGTATGGGAAATTGAAAATAAATGTCATTCACACAATTAAATCACAAGAAAGTTACCTATGATTAAATATTTGTAGGTTACCAGCTCACCTATCGATATTACTAGAATTTTGTTATAATAATTTACTGTTAAGTAATCGTCGTAAGTCGTCAAAGACATTAAGCAGACGCATTTTGTAGGAGCAAGACAATTAATTCATTTATTTGTAAAACACTATAACATTATCCATTCACCGTTCCATATCGATAATCCAGTACCAGTTTCAATAGGTTATTGTCTTACTAAATATAATAAGAGGTCAAAGCATATCGTGGAATGCCGTTATCATTAATGTTTACACGCATTAGGGACAATATCCTTACTTTACTTGTTAGGATGTATTGTTCAAATCTGGTACCTACTCTGCTACCGGCAAACACTCGACTAAAATTTAGCTTGAACTAAGCTTAAACAGGAATAACTTTACTATATTTATCTATTTCATGTATCTTCCCTCAGAATCAGGAGGACTGCGTGAATTTGCATCATTTTAAGAACTTTATTGATAAAAAATCTCACAGGCGTGATCTCATTAGATCACGCCTGTGAGATTTTTTATCAATAAAGCAAGTGATTACCGTCAACTTGGGTAACTTTGAATCATTTGGATAACATTGAACGTGGGTTCGATTATTTTTTCATATGAAACCAACACAATTGATAAAGATTCATTTTAGTTTTGCAAACTTTTATCAATTGTGTATCTTTATTTGAAACTAAAACAATGCGTGTTATGTACATTCAAAACACATCACTCGGCTATCACTATCTGTCTCTACTCTAGTCAGAAGAATTTCTTATTATGCTACAGTTTTGATGATTAGACAGCGGCGAAGAGACATAACATCAAAGGTAGTTCGCACTGTGGATTTCGGGATGTCTGATAAAACAGTTATCAAACGTTAAAACTATTATCATAGGATCAAATAGACAGTTTTCGTAATCTTTCAAATATGATGTTATTTAGTATAGTTTACAAATATGACGCTCCTAAACTGTAAACGGCTTATTAAATATTGAAATACCTTTGCTTGCATAATTAGATTCTTTTCTCAAAATATTTCACCAGATATTTTTAGCATCAACACATAGGCATCGTAATAGACTTAGTTCGAGAAGTTTTAGACTAGGAATTAACGATAAACATGATATTAAAATAGATAAATAAGTAATACCTATGATAATACCGCAATGGACATTAATATTAACATACAAAATAAAAATTTGAAGATTTGGAGACTTTCACTTTATATATTATAGTGTTAATTTGGTTTTTCTAATTCTTTAAAGCAAAGGGATGCATAATAATGTTTTGACAACAGCGTTCAGGTAACAGCGACTTACCGCACACGTATCTACAGCAAGAGAAAAACTTTGAACTCGTGATAATATTAGGCTAAAAAAAATATTTAACAATAATATACTTGTATGGTTACTTCAGCCTCTGGCCCGATAACTTCTAACAACCTGGCTAGAACATCAAGAAATCGATTTAAATAATTCCCTATACAATATAGGGATAATTCAGATGTAATATTAGATAATAGTCATAAATAAATGTTAAAAGTTCTGTTCATCTAAAAACATTTAGACTTACGTTTTTTTTTCGTTGTATATTTACAGCTATGGCTGACGCTAGGTGCATCACTGGCATTCCTCACCATCGGCCTGATAAGAGGCTACACAGCGTCTGCGATCCCATCCATCGAAGACGTCGATCCTGAACTTATACAAAACAGTGAACAGAAGTCATGGATAGGTAATACAGCAACGTATTATTTTATTCGTATAGAAACCAACAATATTGTGTGGATTTTACAACATAATTTTAAGTAAATACAAAAATAAATTTAACTCATTATTGTCCCACTGTCTAACTAATTATTGTCCTAATGTCTCCTCCCGGAATGTGAGAGGGGTTTTGGCCTTGAGTCCACCAGGTGCATGTTGTACAAAAGGGGTAAAGTAGGGCTCATTAATTTATCTATTCAAGACTTGATATCTATCTGCCACCTTTTTATTTCTGCATTTAAGACTTCACGATAATATAGTTATATTCCTTTATCCTTTATCCATCGCCTATGTTTATCAGTTCGGTAAGGCTACACACAGTGTCTTACCATGTCTTATTTGTTTGAATGCTTTGTTTACCATTGTGTTGATATATATCTTGTAATACATTCGTAGAGCATTAAAATGTACAAGACAATCACCGTAATTTTCCCCTCCAGTACTTACGCGAATCGTTAATTATTCCGCCAAATGATCATCTTAAACGCGAGTGACATTGACATCAAATTAATTCGTTTTAACTAAAACACGTTAATCGAGTTTATATTAATTATGCATTGTTTACGGTTTGAAGTTCAAGGTGTATTTGTGTATTTTATTGCAATATTTATTACATATTTGTACGAACACGGTCAGCCTGAAAATAAATAGTATACATTTATAAAATGGCTAATATTTATTAAACCAATAAAACGCATTTTAATTCGAAAATCGATTGTTTAAATGACTGCAGTGTCGTCTCCATCCACGTGGTTAAAATGAGTCATTGTGATGTTTATACACGTGATAAAATACTATCAGCTGAAAATTGCGGAGCATAGCCGTAGACACTCTTTCGTGCACGAAAAATCCGGTATGTCTGGTACTATATACCATTCTTACCAAATTCACATGTCATTGCTTAGGGAACTTGGGGAACAGTGTCGTTGGTAGCCTTACCAACGACACCAATGGTAGGGCAGAAGATGCGCATTTAATTATTTTTATTGGTACTGCACGTTATGCGGACAAAACATAGACGCAATAAATAATTTCATTGGAATTCCAATATGTTTTTCCCAACCTAGTATTTTTCTGATAATAATAATATGGAAACAAAAAAATGGATTGTTGAAATAATACAAAAAAGCGATCGAATGAATTACGTTTTTGCAAAATATAGTAAAATTAGAAACGTAATTTTTTGTTATGAATTACATAATAAATCAATTTTAAAATGCATAATACCTAATACAAAAACCGTATGACAAACATTGTAATATTTAACGCCAGTTATTACTTTTTTCTTCATCCTAGAGTCTATATTTTATTCATGCAGCTAATAGGTATTCAAAATTGCTAAATTGAGCTTTGAACTTCATTTATTATTAGAGGTATTTTGATTAGTTTATATGCCTACTATTATCCGGAATCATTAATTCAATTGCATTAATTTATGTTTATGTGTTTACTTTAAACATAAGGCCGCGTTCACACTAATAGTATTATGTAAGTCGACTTTAGTTCAACGGTGTATTTAAATAAGGGAAAAAACCAAATCCCTTCGACTTTGATATACTTGACTATGCTAAAGTATCGAACACTTACCTACCTTGATCAACTGTTATGAGATTACTTTTGGTCCTAACAAGGAACCAATTCCTAACTATGCTCCTGGAGTGATTAATAAGCTCTGATCACTTGTGCGAAGAAGGGTGTACATTATCTTAAAGTATTGTGGTATTTATTCATATTCGTATATTAATGGTCATTCAACAAATAGTATCTTACGGGCACTCGCATTTAATTACGACGTATTATTATCGTTATCGCTTTGATCTCATTTGACTAAAGTTTATTTAAATTAATTCCGAATAAGAATTATTTATGTCACCACTTGATTTATTGGTTGGTCCCTTTTTAATTATGCAATAATAATAGTCACGAATAAATAGCCATAGCCCAGTCAGTAGATGCCAGTACTTACGTTTACGTTAATGGTAGATGCAGAAGACGTTCGATTTGGTCTATTAAAAAGAGCAAAGACATGTAGAAACTAACTTCTTTGTGTAACAAATAACTAAAAGCAAAAAAAAACTGTATTGATGAATGATTTATTATTGAACAAATTTTTAGGTGCCACGCCATCTTTGGCTGCGGTTTCTGGAAGCATACTGTCTGGAACCCTGATGCAGCGTATAGGACGTAAGCGCGCGCTTCAAGTCACTACACCGATATCAGTGGTCGCCTGGCTGATCCTCGGCTTTGCTCGCAACTACCCAATGCTGTTGGTCGGCAGAATACTCACCGGCGTCGGAGGTGGATTTCTCATGGCTACATCACAAGTTTATGTATGTATGAAACTTTTTTTTCAGTATTAATAGTGTACAAGTAAATTATTGTCTTTATTTTTCGGGAAGATTTGGTCTGCAAGCAAATTGAACAGTTCAAGCTGTCAAGTTCTCGTGATAAAACATAAAAGTTTGAATTCTGTAATTTTTTGTGATTTGACAGGCATGACATGACAGCTTAAACCTTAATTAAGTAAATGATGGGATATTTACGTCAAACTTATTTTTATCGCTACAATATCCGTTAAAATTAGTTTTATGATCGAAAAGTTAAATTTTTTTTAGGATTTTTTTAATAGAGTCGGCCTCAATTATATTTAAACAATATTTACAGAAATGTTGATAAATATAATAATAATAATCTGTATGTATATAGACTTAATTTTGAATAAATTATGTAGAGTAGATAATATAGATGCGCCAAAAACTCGTAGCCTATTATTTAATCTCATTTAATGCGTGCAAAATTATTAGGTTGTGTAATATAACCGCATTTTGTATATTCGTAAATAAAAAAATATGCTAATAGTATTATTTTTTTTAAAATAAAAAACGTAGTTTATTACGCATTCTAATTGCAAAAGTTTTTTATAGACATTTCTGTTTAACCGGTTTGATTGTCAATCAGAGATGTGCGGTATTTTAGGCCTGGGAGTGGTTTTCAATGTCAATGCCAAGGTCATTGTAAATAAGATTTACCTAATTTTACTCTACGTGCATTCAATGATGATAATTAATTAATCAATGATACGCCCGGTTTTCTAATGGAAAGGAAAGTTACAATAGGATTCTGAAAAACAGGTAATTGTTTGTATGGGCCACACTTTACTAGGCCTTTAAACAGTGTTTCCGATATGGACAAGCATTATTTGTATAATTTAAGTGAGAGTGAGAATGGTCATATTATTATTATTTTTTATGATTTATGCCACACGGTGCCTAAACTTTTCGGATTTTAGTGTACGAACTTGACTGAGAGTTTTTTCATACAGAGTTTAAGTTTGGTATTTAAATATGTCATGTAGTTTTGTGCATTGCATTTTTAAATACCACCCTAGGCTACAAAGCATCATGGTAACTGGACTGGTAAATTAAGGTACATCCCTTAATTTTCCAATCACCCTGTATATGTTGAGACATTAAAAAATGGAAACAAGCAGATTAGGACATATTTTATAATATTTATCTCTTTTATTTTTAAGGTGAGTGAATGTTGCGACCCCGAGATCCGTGGACGCTTCGGTTCACTGCCAACATTGTCCATGTCACTTGGCATCGTATTGTCGTATGTTGCCGGCAACTGGCTCTACTGGAGGTACCTCGCCTTGTTCTCTTCAACCTTCTGCGGTAAGAAACGTCTGTTATTAACTATAGATATGATCTTTACTGTATGAGAACAATGTATACCTAATCATCAAACTGATATCCTTGACTGAAGTCATTATAGAAAGTAAGGCAAAGGAAAATTAATTTGATAGAGAATTTCAAGTCAAAGTAAGTAGAACTTATTGAGTAATTTTCGTTCATTTCATTTAGAATTATTTAATAAGTGCAGTAAAGCGTGATATACTATTTTTTTCGGATTCCAAAAAAGCTATTTACTCAATCGATTTACTCAAGAAATTAAAGGTTTTCCAGATTTGATTCATGTGAAAGGTTTATTACATTTCAAGGCTAAACATATTTGTTGACAATAACTTCTAGCAACAAATTATAGTATAATTTTTTCTCCTATTTACATTACTTTTTTACCAAGCTGTTTCTATGAATGGAAAGAATGGCCATGGTATAATAAGTACCTACCTATTTACCTATCTACTATATAGTATTGAGTTTTTAAATCACGTGTTTAATAAAACGTGCTTTAATGTTGATTGATTCGTTTTAACCCTGCAAGTGATAGCGCTAAGTATTTAGGATTTCTCTGAGAGCTGTGAGCCGCGCTATCTATGGAGTCTATGGAGATAACCGAGTGGAGTGTGTTACAATGTATTCGTATGACACGATGACTTCATCATAAAGTTTAATGTGGATTGTGAAACTATTATATTAAAAGAAAATAAGGAAAACTACTACCTCTGTGACGCGGTCGATCCGATTACTGATTATTAGATCCCGAGTTCGATTCCCGGCTCGGGCAAAATATTTTTGTAAACTTATACTTATTAGAATATTTCACAAAAGTAGCTAGGAGTTTGGTAACGTGTCCGTATATGTCATTAAATTAGCTCGCTATTACATGGGGCTAATTGTATTACACCTCGGTCTATACCTTCGGGTATAACAATAAAAAAATTCTTTTCAGTGCTATTATTCTTGGCTCTCCTGCCTCTGCCCGAATCTCCGGCATGGTTGAAATCAAAAGGATTAGACGCGTCAGATTCTATCAAATGGCTGCATTTATCAGCAAGAGCAACTGCCACTGTGAAGGAATATAACAATGAGTAAGTGTACCTATCAGTTAAAAAAAGTCCACCACGCTCACAATTGGGGACTCTTTAAAGAACTTTTTGACATGCATGGTTGTATTACGATGTTTTCCTTCACCGTTGGAACAAGTGATAATTATTTCTAATACATATGTATCTGACTCCGAAGAGTCATTGGTATATTGTTTCGGGTTTGATCAAATTGGTCGCCAACTAGTGTGGGACTCACATGCTTAGACCACTGTTCTTAGGCTATCACTGTTCTTTTGTTCCAAATAACGATTGCAAATTTTCTTTGAGTTAGCCACAGGTTTCTTACAGGTGTCTATCGAAATGTGTTAACAGGAAATACAAAACATATAATAGGTATTGTGCTGTGATTGTTTTGTAAACTTTTACCACAACAATGTGCCAGTAGTAAGTATGATCGTTCACATCCCAATTCTCCTCGAAAATGCTTACTTTACAGACGTACTAAATTGAGGAAATAAAGAGGTCAGTCGAAAGAGGCGTGGGTTGTTTGAGGTCAGGAGAAAATAAGCGACTTTAAATGCTATATTTGTTACATTAAAAGGTTTAGTTTCTATCTGTTTAATAAAATGAATGGCGAATGTGTGAAAATAGATATTTAGAAGTTTTGAACCCGGAAACTACTCTACAAAGACACTTTAAAATATTATTGAAAGTTACTAAGATTCTCAGGTACACAAGTGTTTATTCTTATCAGTAACAGGATAAATATTTTGAATTATACCAGATTCCTTACAAAGATTTTTTTTATAATAGTTACCTTGCTTGAGGTTAACAGCTGAGCAATATACGCGCTTCTGCGAGGTCAATGGCGGAAGGAAAACGATGAGAAAACAACACAGTTTTACAAACAATTAGTTAATGCAGCGACGTTTTTAAAATACAAGACATGTCCAAATTTTCTAGAAGCTTATTCTGAAGACTCATACCTATTCATACTACACTACATTATACATATAATATATGTATAATGTAGTGTAAAATTAAAAAAATATACATATATATGTATATTTTTTTAATTTTAATTTATAAATATACATATTTTTGATAATGTAAATATGTCCAAACCTAATAATGTTTGATTATAGGACTACTACTACTGAAACAGCCTACCTATCTCACCGTTCATTGTTCCCAAGGTTAGAAATTGTCAGGATACTATATTACAACACGGTACAAGGTTATAGTGTATTAATGTATTTATTTATCCAATGGTGGCTTGTTGGTATTTTTTTCGCCTATTATAGTTACACATACACGCACATATTACATAAGAGAAACGGGGAGGAGATAATTTTAGGTTATATAGGTACCCGTAGATAGCTGCACTCTGCTTCCCCGCTCCACGCATCTCGGCCTCAATAGATAGATACACGCGACAAACTCCAAGCTAAATTGGCTATTTCCTAATTATCCATTTCTTTATAAAACTTCTAAGCTAAGCATTATGATGATTTCAGAAAGGCCTACAAAGTCGATGAACCCCCAAGTTTATTCACCCGTGAAGTGTTCTTCTCACCGATGGTAGTGAAGCCCATGATCATCGGGTTCGCTCTACTCTTGTTCCAACAGTACAGCGGCATTGATGCTGTCATCTTCTTCACTGTCGAGATCTTCAGGAATGCTGGTAAGACTGCACTTACATAATACCGTCTTTGGCAGATAAACAACGGACACTATTAACTAGGTAATTGTCCGTGTAGCGGAAACAATAGTTGAACAATTAGCTTGAATCACATGAGATGCGCTGGACTGTGAATGTGTTAAAATGAGCATCGTATATTTGTTTTGATAGTAAATTATTTCAAACATTCATTTCAATGATTGGTGATCGGTGCAAAGGTTTGCAGTTATGCTCTCTCATAAACGATTAGCCTATTTTATTTGTAAGTAGGTAATACGGAACAATAGATCTTTATCAATATTATAAATGCGAAAGTGTGCCTGTTTGTTGCACTTTGAAGCTGTAAAGCCTACGTCGATTTCACTCGATAGGTTATTTAAAAATTTGGCTGGATGATTGCTACGGAAGAATATAGGCTAGTTTCAAAACGAGGTCAGAGTCCCAAGACTGCTTTTTTGTATTTTAGTTCATAAAATTTTAACTTTTCTGGACGTCCTTTTTCAGGCAGTACTCTAGATGCAATGACTGCTACAATCATCGTAGGAGTAGTCCAGCTTGTTAGTAACGGAGTATCGACGCTGTTAGTAGACCGCGCTGGTAGAAGACCTCTGTTGCTCATCTCTGCTGCAATCATGTGTGCCTCCATGGCTGCTATGGGAGCCGCATTCTACTTCCAATTGAAAGACAGCCCTTGGCTCGGGTAAGATTGCATATATCTGCTTCACATGTTTTTTTATTATTTGAGTTTTCGCTAGACCGAAATAACTGGTTTTAAAAGCGTTTAATCGTCTGGTATAGCTAAAGAATATTCATTTGGTGCTTACTTAATACACATAATCATTATCATTCCTAATGTAAGTCAAGCATATTTACACCTTTTATTACCGAAGGTGTAGGCAAAGGTGTATTTCATACACCTAAGTTTCGCCATGAATAATGTTAGTCCCATATGTAATAGGGGGCGAGTCAGTATACCGGGCACATTACCGAACACCGGCCTACTATCGAGAAATATTACAGTTTACTCGTAAAATAGGAAAGACCAATAGTATTTTACTCGACCCACGAATAGAACCCGTGGTAGAGTATCCGTCACAGTCGGTTATACTACCGACCGCGCCACCGAAGCAGTCATTTAATAAACTTAGAGACTTAATAAACCCACTTGAATATAATTAATTTGACCATGATTCAACATAATTTATAATTTTCTGTATTAAGCATTATTACTTCCTAGTTTTATTTCAGTGAAAATATTATTAATCTCTCTCTTAAACGTTTGAGGAAAATCTTAAAGTAAGGAATTTCCTTATCGCGGACCTTTATAGAAAAATAAACCTAGTACAAATTGATATTCCATATTTATAGCTGATCAGAAAAGTATTTATTTTGTCTAATATACAACAATTGAAGCAGTTAATAAGATTTTGAACAGGTTGTTATTTTTACTGAATATATTATTGTTATGGCTCTTTTTTGTTAGGGTACCATAATTACGGTATTTCTGTTGCCTCTTCAGTTGTTGTTGTTGTTTGTCGTATGGTTAGTGGTCAATCTAGTGTCAAAGTTGTTCAAGCCGCCCGAGAGGCCTTTGACGCGGCTTAACGACTGTTATCTTAGTAGACAACAACCGGGACCGACTACTGTTACTTCGGTAACAAGTACTAAAAACCAGACTTTGAAAGGTATTGAGATAATCTAATTGATCTTTAATATTTTTCAGATATCTTCCCATCGCAAGTTTGGTGGTATTTATGTTGGGCTTTCCACTCGGATTCGGTGGTCTACCATTCCTGTTGTTGGGTGAACTGTTCCCGGCGCACTATCGCTCACAGTTGTCTGCGATGGCTAGTACTATCAACTTGCTCTCCATGTTCTCTGTCATCAAGTCGTATCACGCTCTTGATGTAAGTATTAACTAATGAAAGAAAGTACAGTCTCATTCGGTAACATCATTATCATCATTACAAGCAAAATGAATAGGTATTTTGCTTGTAATGTTACCGAATGAGACTATTTAAAATTATGTTATTTCTTGTGTAAATACACAAAAAGGCTAGGGTTTATTCTTGTTAAGAAGGATTTATTCTTGTTAAAACAATTAGTAGTTGACGAGCATAAAGGCAAATTTTGCAGTCAATAAACAGTCAGTTTAAGTAAATAATATCTGTATATGAAATGATTAGTATGAACAGGAAGGAAATTACGTTAAGAAGTTTATTTTATCAGTATTTTTTTATTTGCAGGCGGCATTAACATCAGCGGGAACATTCTGGATGTACTCGTGTTTCTGTGCATTCGCGTTCTTCTTCGTGTTGTTCATGGTGCCCGAGACTAAGGGCAAGTCCCTCGCCGAGATCGAACAGTTCTTCAGATCTAACAAAAGCGAACTTGAAAAGTTAGAGAATGTTAGTATGCAAACAGTATTGTAGACCGTAATGTTATGTTATGTTAATTAGTGATTCTTATAATGGTGTATTCTAATAAAGGTGATTTATATTTCCTTGTGTGGCGATGGGGAAGAAAAAATAAGTAGGTACATAACAGGAATTGAGTCCTCAACCCGCACTTGGCCAACGGAGTGAACTCAAGCCCTAACCCCTCCCTCGTTCGAAAGGAGACCCTTGCCCAGCACTGGGACAGCAATGGTTAAAAAACAGGAGTTTATACCTAGTTTTTTGTTTTTTAAAAAGAATCCTGAAATTATTTTTTTTTAATGCGACATCAATCTTCATTGTAGGAATATGGCTCGTTGAAAACTATTGAGAGTACAAATCAAGGTGGCTTAATATGATTTTGTAGATACTCTTGTAATTAAATGCTGCTTTAACGTTGTTACCTAAGTATTATACATTATAACTAAGTGTAAGTTGCTATATTTTTGTAAATAATCTTTATTATATGCTACTTTTTGTGATATAAACTTGTGTTTTTAACCTATTTATATTCTTTTCCAAACATAATTTTAAAAAGTAATTAGTAGAAAGATTTCTATATGCCATGTGAACGTTTTGGTGAGGTGAAGGTATTTGGGATCTACAACGCGAGAGTGAAAGAAAGGTCAAGTAGATATTATCTTTTAAATATTTTTGGTAAAAGTCTATTACGATTCCCTACGTAGTTAGTTCACAATTATTGTCCATTCATTAAAATAGGCATGAAATCAAATAGAATACGCCAAAATTTCTACGGCAAAATCTTTTCTAAAAATAATCTATTTTTCATAATAATACAGATAATTATAATAAGATAGAATTTTTCATAACTGAAAGAAGGCAATGTCTCTTATACCACAGTTACTATTAACTTTATTAATATTCTAAATATAGGAAATACATATAATATTTTATGTTATTCGAGGTAGAAAATATAATTTTGTGACGCAAAAATGTAACTCACTACTCAGGCATTATTTCATGATCCTGTAAGAAAAATAATAGCAATGTCGTGTATCTGTACTTTTACATGTAGAAATAAAATAATAGTAGGCGTTTAAATATTTCAAATATGAGTTACCTACAATGTGGAGGCACTATTTCCATAAAAGAAATATATTTATTCAGAATATAAACTAATAGGATAATAAGGTAAAACAATGTGCGTATATGAATTATAAGATACTGTGATCTTGCTCTACCAGTATGTAGAGCATTATTATATTTATTTACTTTCGTCTTTTGAAAACGGGTAATTTAATAAAAAACTGAAGGCTAGAAGAAATAAAGAAATAGGCAGTGTAGTGTAAGTATAGTTAAAATGTTTATGTAGAGATAAAAAATACTTATCTATTAGCCTTAGTATATAATTTATTTAGATAGTCTTAGTGTTGTTTATAAAATATATTGTAAGTAAAGTTTTCGTTGATATATCAATAATATAATGACAACAAAGTTTATATGTAAGTGATTATTATTGTGTATTAACATAATATCATAAAGTATTTTAAAACTAATCAATGTGTTTTATTGCAAAATTCATTCAAATTTGGTTGATGGAAATCGGCTTAGTATTGTGTGCTCTATAGAAAAACACTATCAACATTTTATGACGGAACCCAATATACAAACAATGACAAACATACTAAACGAAGTTTTCAAAGTTTACACAAACTAACACTGAAGCGGTGAATCAAACGCCGCCGCCCCGTTGACCTTAATTTCCGAGTTAGTGTAATGTTATTAGATAAACGATTGATCACAGACTGCACATTGACGATCTCAATCAGTAGGTTCTGACAGACGCAGTTTCAGATGTTTAAAGTTAAACTGAGAGATTTTAAAGTATACACACCACGAAATCACTGAAACCTAGCAAGATATTTGTTTACGTATTACGGATTTTATAAAATTTGGTGCCCAATCTATGCAATTGTGATGCCTACGATGTAAGGACAATATCCCAGTGTGCTCAATTAATTACATCGGTAGTGGACACACAGTAGGAGCGTGTAGTACAGACGTACAAATGACAAAGGGTCGGCGGGCAGGAGCGATGTGCCGGTAGGTGATACGTCATCAATCTGCCTCGCTGACCCACTTTCCATATTGACACAGAGTGCAGCGCAATTGTGCTCAAGCTGACTGAAACCATGTACGATTTATGCATTACGAATACCTGATAATCATGAACAATGAGCTTCATCGATTCTCGCTAAGTCCTAACTAATGCACGAACGTATTAGGCTGTTTATTGAGCAACAAGTGAACAACGCCGACTTATGAGATTTCATGGATACTAAACTAATCCCATCTTTCACATGAACCTCTATTGTTGGTCTCTACGAATGGAATCGACTGTAATGATGCTTCATTAGGATTAGAATATTATGATAGTTATTCATGTTAATTTCGTAAGCTTTGGCACCGATTGCACGTTTCTACATGCCATGCCATAGTGTACATATTTGTATTTTAATAGTGTAAGTATGTGGTGCTCGAAAATTGCATGCCTTGGCGACATGATTATAATAATTTTACTATCTACTATTTAGATACGCGGTTTTAATATGCCGTGGAATGTTTAGTGTTTTCAATGCTTTGTTCGTAACCTGGAATAAGAGTTTACAGTGCGTTATTCTGTATTATTTAGTGCCTAATAAGTAATGACCATTGTTTTAGCTGTTATTAGTATAATGTTGGCTAATTAACTATTTAGTTACGACATAAAGCTCTCTTTTTCAGTACTTCATTATTTCAGTAAGCCAAGCTTCGTAATATCAGAATGTATAATCTGTGTCAATATATTATGGATTTCCTAGAGTGCTGTAAACACAATAACGATGCCAAAAATCGTGAATCCATAAGTCTCATTAACTGGCATGTAGGTTTCGCAGTGAGTAATCAAGTGGGCGCGAAGGGGTGCCGAGTGTCGAGCGTCGAATGGCGTCGATAGTGTTGCGCCACGCGATCACGACTCGGACTAACTAGTGAGGATGACACAGATCACTGCATGGCCCGACATCACGGATACAATGTTCCTACAATGATATATATTGAGCCAATCGACTGATGCGTGATTTTGTATGGGAAATGGGTCAGTTTTATGTCGACTAATTGGATATATCAAGATCCGGTTGAAGAATTGATTGGTTGGATCTTGAAAACTAACATAAATACTCATGGCAAATACGTATTATAGAGACTGCGGATCATATAATCCCAGGTTCGATTTCTGGGTTGGCCTTCTGTGCACTGTTTTAAAATGTATAATATCTATTCTAGCTAGAGTCATCAAATCAGCCTAGTCGAATATTCCTCTTTACAAGGAGATGCGTATTGAAATATGCTTGAAAAAGTGCATTTACACGTATTTCCAAATAGATAACAAAGGTACCAAACAATGTCACATCACATCTTTGATGGAATAACGAGGCTAGGCACTAACTGTCTGTACTGTGCCTATTTCAGTAAAAGATTCCTAAAATATTGATTTGATACCAAAAGTTGTAAATCTAACTTGAAGGTAATCGTTTGTTTTGTCAGTAACACGTATTACCTACAATGTAGCGAACAGTTTCGAAAACTATGAATTGTACTCGCAGATACAATAACATTTATTTAGATAAATGAGGACAATGTTGTTATTAATTGTATGTATTCGTCACGTAACTATGTCATTATTTCGTACGGTTGCATGCGCCGAGGCGGGAATCACACGGCTCAGGGCGACGCGTCGGGCGCGGGTGCGCGGGCGCCGCTACGCCGGCAGATGCACGAAACTAGACGCAAAGCCACGACACGCGTGAGCCGCTCTTGCATTGCTATTGGTATCACGCTCTCCACTGACAACTTTCCTATATAAACACCGTCTATTCAAATTTAATGTATTCAAAAGCTAAAACTTTATAAAGTAACACATCGTTTCAAACCTAGGTAGGGAGTGTTTCATGACAATTCACCAGTGATGGTTTTAGTAAGTGTCAATAATATCGTGTCGGTTTCTGTGTTTTTCATAAATGTGTTACTTAATAAAACGTTTAAAATTTCCAGTATATAATCCTATTAGCCGCTCTAGCGTGGCCTGCAAGCAGATGTGAACCTCCAGTTAGCAGTTACCTACCTCCCTCCGGCATTGGACCCTCTGGGGGCAGTCCGTCTTCACAATATGGTCCCCCTGGAAGCGGTGGTAATACTCAAAGAGGTTCGCAACCTGGCGGTGGGTTAGGTCAGAATGGACCACAAGATTCCTACTCAAATGGCCAATCTGGGCCATCAGTTGATACTCAATATGGCCCTCCATCATCTCGTGGCAATGGACAAGGTTCTCAAGGGTTCGGTTCTTCTTCAGGCCCAGGTGGCTTTAATCAGGGTAGAGGAAATACACCCAGCTCTCAGTATGGTGCACCAGATCAAGGCAATGGGGGTTCGCGTGGGCCCGGCGCACGTGGTCCCGGTGGTAACAGAGGTGGACCGCAATCGACTTATGGCGCTCCAAATCAACAAGGCTTAAATGGACAATCTGGAAGTGGAGGTGGACGCGGCGGAGGTCCCTCCGGATCAGGTGGCCAAGGATTTGGTCAAAGACCACAAAGTTCGTACGGCCCACCGCCTACCGGGGGCTTCGATGGTAGTGGACAACAGGGAAGTCAACGATTAACATCGCAGGGACCGCCAGACTCCAATTATTTATCTCCTGATTCGCAAGGCGGCTTTGGCGGTGGTCCTGGTGGTAGACAATCTGGTGGCTCGCCATTTTCAACGTATGGAGCTCCTGGTTTTGGTGGCGGTTCCAACGGTGGACCTTCTGGAGGTTCAGGAGGTGGTTTTGGCGGCGGCTCAGGTGGTGGTTTCGGTGGAAGAGGTTCTGGTCGTGGTCAAAACTATGATGACGGCGAATCTAATGTAAGTTTAAGTTTTAAAACACTTAATAGTATATCTGTTATTAAATATGCAGGTAAATTATGGCATGCTTCAGATGTGATTTAGCAGTGTTAATTGTTTATTTCAGGAGCCCGCTAAATACGAGTTTAGCTATGACGTGGACGACTCGCAGACAGGTACTAAATTTGGTCATTCTGAGCAGCGTGATGGTGACCTGGCCACTGGGGAGTATAACGTAGTGCTGCCCGATGGCAGGAAGCAGGTAGTCGAGTACGAGGCCGGCACGCAGGGATATAAGCCTCAGATTCGTTACGAGGGTTCGTTCATTATCTTGGTTGGCGATATCTGTGTCACACTTGATAACTGAGGAAAATTGAAAAAACCATGTTGCAATAGTATAATACTACTCTTATGAACATTATTATATTCCGTCAGTGATTTTGAGCTAGCTGTGCTTTTAATGTAAAAGTTAGAGTTGATTTACGCATAGATTAAACAAAACTCTGAAACGTTGACCTAACTTTGTTCAGTTGCTACTGTATTTATTTTGTACTACTAACAATTTTTTTGTTTAGGCGGCGGAAATGGCGGCTCTGGCTCTGGTTTTGGACGCGGTAAATATTGTTGCAATACTATTGAGTATAATATTGTGTTTATTTAAACGAAAAATTTTGAATTCACTAAAACGACGTAAAATTTAAATGTTACTGATGTACAATTAAAATACATTTTTCATAATAGTCTTAGAGAAAAAGACAAACTATAATATTTTTTATCTCAGCAAATAGTTAAATTGTCACACTTTAGTAACCAATATATTTTCCAGGTGGTGGTGGTGGTGGTGGACCTGGAGGACGTAACGGTCAAAGTGGTGGTCAAGGCTATCCCCAAGGTGGGCCAGGAGGCAATTTCCTTGACGGAGATAGTGGTTATCCAGGGTCGGGACAAGGCCAAGGTCCAACTTCTGGACGTTATCAAGAAGGAAGCGGGTTAGGACAAGGGGGTTCTGGCAGTGATTTCATGGGTTATCCTAGTGGTGGACCTGGTGGAAGAAACGGGGGAGGTTCTCGAGGTGGACCTGGTCAAGGTCAATCTGGATCTCAATTTCCTTCGGGCCAGGGTGGTGAGGACTTGAATGGAGGACAAGGTGGCGGATATCCTAGCGGCGGGCCACAAGGCGGCTATCCTAGTGGTGGGCCTCAAGGTGGTTCTAGGGGAGGATCACAAGGAGGAGCAGGTGGAGGCTACCCGAGTGGTGGACCGGGGGGAAATGGGTCAGGAGGTAATGGCAATGGTGATGGTTACCCAAGAGGAGGACCTGGTGGACAGCAAGGTGGCAGAGGATTTTCTGGTGGGCCAGGTGGACGAGGAGGAGGCAGAGGTCGTCCAGGCTCTCAAAATGGTGGAGGCAATGGAGACGAAGGGTATCCGAGCGGTGGACCGTCCGGCCCTCGCGGCTCTGGCTACTGATCACAAAACAACGAACACGGCGCGTCAAGGATAGAAGAAAGTTCTGTACTTTTATGTTTAAATGAATATCACAATGCTGTCATCATTGTAAATAAATAATTTTTAAAAGTTTCTTGTAACTTATTGTATTTATTTTTTCACTTATTAATTACAATTGATATTCATGCAAAGCTATGTTTATCACAACCATCCTAATATTAAACGTTTATACATTGGATTAATATAAAAATAACAGAATTTTAAATGCATAGAAATATAAACATAATTCGAATGCACTACTAGATATATCACGAAACCGAAAAATAAAAGAATATCTTAAGGGTTCCGATACAATAATCATAGTAACGTAATAATAACATTTTCATTTTCGTCTATTTACCAAATCCTGTACAAAATTTTAATGTGGCATAAAATATTGGAATCGTAACTAATCGCATTTGTTTAAAGACTTTGTGAAATTCTAAAAGTTCAAAATTCTAAGAAGAATCTGAAATCAGCAATAGGCTTTCAAAGACTTGATTGAATTTCGAATAGTTCTAGGAAAAGCTAATGCTAATTTAATACAAGTAATTGTTGGGTTCATTTTGCTAAAAGTTAACACCAAAATTTCTCTACTTTACATTCGTAAGTTACTATATTATAAAACCCAACTTTTATAACTATAAGTACATTTTAAAGCATTTTATTATATTCGCATTAACAGTATCATCATTAATAAATCTATATTTATTTATTTAGCTGCTAACATGTACATTATGTATTAAAATCTAATCGAAAAATAGCTTAGGTACGTCTTTATTTCATACATTTGCTTATTACAGAGCCAAACTGCAAACATAGTTACAGTATTATAGATTTAGACAACATATTCAGGAAGGATATTCCCTGGTATGTAACTTTTAGATAGAGAAGCAGGATTTTGACTTAAGGCTAAGATTAATTTCCTTCAAAATGACTTGAAGGAACAAGGCATCAACAAGTATTTACACAAAGCAACTTCGTGCCGTACACATGTATACGAATGCTAGTAGGTAAGTATATTTGTATAATTGTTACTCTCCCAAACGACATAGCATTCAAGATTGCGAGCGCCTTGCCTCGTTGTAGGAGCAAGTTCCCTAGTTAGTTGCTTACGTATATGTACTACGAACCTGCACGTACATTTCCTGATGTTCAAGTTTTGTGAACTTCCAAAGAATTGTTTAACCGTATCTAAAACGGTCTGTAGAGTATTCGCCACGTTTCGCTACAAAACTGTTGAAATTTGAACCGTACTAAATTCCTTTCCAAGTAATTCCTGGTTATGATACGTAAAAGCTTAACACTCGTTTTATTAATTTCATGTAAACTTTAAGTTTCCCATTACAAACCGAATTTTATCATAGAACTGAATGAAATGTCACAATTTTATGGCTTGACATTAGACTCCTGCTAAAGTATAAGTATAATTTGAATGAGGAGTCTTTATTTACTGGAAACTTTTCTGCACCTCGAACTCCTGAGAAATATTCTTCGCTGCATTGCATGTCAAAGTATCACTACATTTTATACCCGTGAGCGTATAACCACGAAATCCATTATCATAATAACATGTAACATTATTTGCAATGTCGGCCCCGCCTTAATGCAATATCACGTTTAAATTATATTAATATTAGGAAAATAATTGGTATGATTAAAGCTGCTATCGAGTTCTCCACCGATGCGGCGTAATCTGAAAATACAATGTTACATTTAATTATTTTCAGCGGATTACTACGATATGATATTGTTTTATTATAAGCACTTATCACCCAATGGAAAGTAATATCACTACATTTATGCTAAAATTGAACCGGGTTCATTGTAGACAGAATGACAGTCTGTGCAGGGTATATATTAGTATTTTCCTGAAAGTAATATTTTTTGGGGTTTCTATTATTATGTTTACTAGTAGATTTAGTGTTTGAATGTTTTTGTACATTATTTTTGTTTGTTTTTTTTATTCATAACTTATATTTATACAGGCGTTTAGTATAATGGATCGTAATGTCTACCTTTAGTTTCTTCAGAATGTGGAGCTTCTCTGCTGATAGTTATCGGGAGCGATATGTAATGAGTTGACTCTGTTTCTCTTTGGTAAAGCGGCGCTATTGTTGCTTGGCACTGAAACAATCAATATTATTGTAAGAAAAACATATTATTATTAACTGTAAACATTTAAAGTAAAATAAATGTGAAATAAAATAATATTGTTTTTAATTGGTATAAAAAGTGTCAATTTCTGTAAATACAGATTCGAAAAGACAATATAAAGAGGCGACTCTCACAAAATGCACAAAGTAATATTAAGCGAGTGGAGCGGACATGTTGACGCGTGAAACATTAAAATGTATGACACCAGGAAAACTCCATGAAAAATGAAAGTCAAATATAAAAATAAAATATGAGGAATATGATATTCGAAGATTTAGATGTCGTGGTTTCTTGCCGGAGGTGACAGTTTTGTATTGCTGAAAGCTTTGAAATATTGTTAGTGCTTTCAGTAGAAAAAGATTTTGAGTAATTTAACTACTGAAACCGGATTGTTTTATCTGTTATAGCGGTAATCTACGCAAACGGTCTCAGGCTCGATTGCCGAGTCGGGCAAAATTATATTGTTTTATTCCTACAATTGTTATATTTGTTATGTTAATAAACAGTAAGGTAGACCTGATTTCAGATCAAACTTACTTTTAATTTAATAGCCCCGTCTACGAAATCAGAAGTAGTCGCTCGGAAACTCAGCTGGAGTATGGTCTCTGCAGCATCAGGGTGTTCTGCTGTCACCCTGTACCAGGGACCTTTGACATACTCCGAGGAAGCTGGCCGGTCGTTCACCAGCCATTTCAGATGAGCCTTAGGCCGAGACGGTGGTAGCGAACAGTTGGCCACCACGAACTCATCAATATTGTATTGTTCTTGAAGCCCGGTGATCCGTGGCCCTGATTTTGGAAGTACTGTAACATATTGAATGGTTTGGTTAGCTATTTAATTGGAAGTTATCAATGGTAATACAAGGAATTATACTGATAAATCACAAAGATGCGAAAACTGAGATGTGAAGCCGTTGTAATATTTTTTTCTAAAGTCAAATAAACCAACATAGTTGGCAATTGACATACAAGTAAAGTTAACTAAGCTATAGGACGATAAAATACATACATCAAACTGTGTTAAAAGACTTTAAGCGCATGAAATAAACTATAACTGACTGTTTTTGAGCAAAATCAAATAGGGATAACTCTTGTTGTTAATGTAACCTTTATGAGTGAACTCACAGTGTATATTGATAAACTTCTGCCTGAAGACAGTAGCGAAGTGTGGAGCTTCACCAGACACCTCGCATCGATAGTGACCTGCCGACTCCTGGGTCAGGTTCAGAAGAGCTACCACTGTGTTTGATGATCGAGCGATCTGAAATATACATAATTGTAATTATTTGTTGAATATCAATAACAATATAGTTTGATAATGTTAAACAAGCACATTGTATTGGTCTGTCGACGAATAATAGTTTACGCAATCATTTTCTAAAATTTACTTTTAAAGGACCGTAACTTTTAAGGGAAAAGATACTGAGAATAATGTAGATGCTTTCTCGCTGACCTAGAGTATTATGAATCAGCCTGAGCTGTGTTTTCGGAATTGATTATTTCGCACATTTTATATTTACTGTGAAAACATATTATAATTGGGAATCATAAATACACAATTTCTTCAGCGATCTATTAAAAATATAATGTAAAACGTTTCAAAAATACACACAATATGATCTAGCCGGTGATATCATAAACAGAAGCGTTTCCATATGTTATTGTTTCTATAAAAACACCATTTCTACGTAATAGCTGGCATTGGGAATATTTATATCAATTATATTTCACTCTAATCCACGCACGAGTGACAACCATTAAATTATAAGAAAACAACGAACGTTTGATGATTTCAAGATTTTAATTTTTACTTCTTTTATTCTCGACTTCCTGTTTTTTTGCGGTTTGTACAGATTATTTTATTAGAAGTGTCACAATTAGCAAAATAACCAATTTTATTTTGAGTCAATACTTTTAACAATAAGTATATTTTTTTCAGGTCACAAAGAGATGACGTCTGGGTCTCTCAGGTATCATATACGTAACAGCTTTTTCCCACGGGCGGCGATATTACTCACAATCTTTATTTTATAAGAATTAATGTACTTAAATCTCAAATGTGAAACATTTACTTTTTAAAACGAATTTGATGAGATGAGCTTACCTTATACAATAACTACAAGTGAAATAATTGAATTGTTTGTTTTATAAAAAATGGAGAAATAGTAAATTAACACAAATACAATGATATATTATGTTCGTAGGTCGTAGATTCTAGCCCAGTATTAACTAGCCATAACAACATTGTAAACTCAACACCTCGTTACTATTTCCTAGAATGCTACGGAAGGGCCATTTTGTTCCGGTTCTAACGGTTGAAGCACGGATTTACAGGAGTTATAATAATACTCAAATTATGTATGTCTTTTCTATTGTCAGATTATTTAATCGAAACTAATTTCGACAGATCAAACCATACATAATTATTATACTCACAAATGCAAAAGCTTAGAAAAATGTTTGTAATTCAAGCGCGTCATAAACACGGCTTAGATTTTGATGAAATTTAGTATACAGGTAGGTGTTTTATAATCTGAATCTTTTCACCCGGGAACCTTTTCATGTCAAGTCGCAAACAGATCATACGACATTGACATACAGATCATCGACCCAAAGTTAATCTTAAACGCTGTTCAGAAGTGATTGTCTATCTCATGAAAATATTATGATATCCATACTAATATTATAAATGCGAAAGTAACTCTGTCTGTCTGTCTGTTTGTCTGTCTGTTACTCAATCACGCCTAAACTACTGAACCAATTTGCATGAAATTTGGTATGGAGATATTTTGATACCCGAGAAAGGACATAGGCTACTTTTTACCTCGGGAAAATGACGCATTCGCGCAGACGAAGTCGCGGGTAAAAGCTAGTTATTTATAAATATCTCAGCAGTATAGATTGAACCAGTGTCAGTGAAATATTGTACGGTGTCATTATCCCAAGTGGAGGTTAGTGTGATGGCATATTACATGATTGTGGCACATTACTGATCGTTAGAGTTAAACAACACACATTTGTGTAAACTCATCTGTTGCTGGGATTCACGCGGAAGTTTCAAGATATCGTGAAGATAGTAATTGAGGCATTCATCTTGTTCCACATCATAATTCATATTGTATAAGAGCTTAAGTGACGCTACTTAAACAGCCGTAATGGCAAAATCAAAATCAAATCTTTTATTCATTTATGTCCAATATTGACACTTATTATAGTCGTTACAATTACTGAATGTACCACTAGCACGGAAATGGGGTAGAGCCTTATGCAGCAGATGTAACAGGTACAAATGTAATGAAGGTGTATAAAATGTTAGAACCTAGCTGCTAGACTATGCTAGATTTAAAAGGAAAAATGTTCTCTTTATAGCTGAGCAGATGAACACTTTCGATATAGTAAGAAGATATTTAAAGGCCTAGCCTGAAATAGAGGCTACTTTTTCATAAAACATAACTAAGTGGTTCAAATATACCCGCGTGGATTATCTAGTCTTGTTTAATTCTAAAAGGTTTATAGAGGTGATCGAACTAGGACAGTTCTAGCGATATTTCTCATTATATATTATGATGTGTTCATGTTTATTCTAGTATACTATTTATTTGCACAGCTGCACACTATAATACTGCTATGTTTTCAAAGAAAACTGACATTCAGTTCCCTTCACAGATTAGCTTCATGATAGTTTCGCAAACAGACCACAGATGTGTGCGTGACAAATAACAAAATTGCATTGGAAACAAAAGAATACGATTATAAATATTTTTATTCCGTAGACAATATATTTTATGCAGTCAATCATCTAAAACTATATTACTTAGCTGGCAATACTAAAAATAATAGTAAGCGACACTGAGTTCTCACACTGGCTAGTTCAGTGATAAATATTAGAATACTAGAGGCCGCCTGTGACTTGGAAACCCTTCCCGTGTAAATCCCGACCCCTCGAAAACTCCAGGATAAAAAGTAGCCTATGTGTTATTCTGGGTCTTCAGCTAATTATATACACAATTTCACCGTAATCGAATAAGTGGTATGTGCGTGAAAGAGCAACAAACATCCATACAAACATACATACATACTCACAAACTTTCGCATTTATAATATTAGTAGGATAAATGAATATAGGAAAAACATACAAAAACATAACGTTTACAAGTCATTGGCGCATTAAAATGCAATGCAATAGTACTGTGTTGCTAGTTTATTTACCAACTTGAAATAAAGTGAGGTAACGGCGTGTAAAAATTGACTCCTTTAACGGAATTTACGGACAATAAAACAACGCGTAAGGATTTAGGAAGCTATGTATCGTTCACTGAAACAAAGAACTTTTTCTTGCTTCCTCATACTGAATATACAATGCTATAATCTATACTAATATAATAAAGCTGGAGAGTTTGTTTGTTTGATTCTTTGTTTGTTTGTTTGTTTGAACGCGCTAATCTCAGGAACTACTGGTCCAATTTGAAAAATTCTTTCAGTGTTAGATACCCCATTTATCGAGGAAGGCTATAGGCTATATAACATCACGCTACGGTCATTAGGAGCGGAGTAGCAAGGAAAAATGTTACAAAAACGAGGAAAATTTTGACCCATTCTCTTAGGTGACGCAAGCGAAGTTGCGCGGGTCAGCTAGTGTATAATAAATGTTGATATTCGCTGATCTGCTTCTTTTAAAAATTGAATTTTAAAATTTTACGCTACATATATTCAAACATTAAAGATCGCACGTTAGTAAAAATGCCCAGTCAAAAAACTATTTTCTTTTGGTACGGATACTTTTGTGCCGATGTTTAATATTTGGTTTGAAATACTTTTTTCCAAAGTAGTGTCGACTCAAATCTGATAGAATTTTATATTTCTCAAACTCTGAACCGTCGAAAGCATTTAAGAGCAGCAATTAAATCTATTATAGTTACTTCACCCATCATAAAAACATTATGAGGATCAAATCATCACAAAAATTACAATTTTCTGATTAAATTTAAATAAAAGATATCACTATGAAACGTGACGACTTTCCTCCAACATCTATACATGAAACATCGAACAGCGCCCCTAGCGGACATCAAAAGAACTTGCTATCAAGTAAATCAAATGTCAAACGACCAAATCAAGTACGACGTATATCAGAAGTTAGTATCAACGCTACAGCTTCATCTAACACAGTGTACTTACATCAACATTAACTCCAGGGGTATTAAAGTAGTATACAGGGGGTTCATTCTTGGGTACGAAGCGGTAGAACTCCCTACCATCTTTGTACCACTTGACGGAGTACAGCGTGTCTCCCTCCATGTCATACTGGCAGCCGAGCAGCGCCATACCGCCCTCGGGCTCATGAGTCGGGACCCTTAGCTCGACTAGACGAACACTCCTCACTGAATCTGTAATATAAAATCACGTCTATATTTATTGTGTTCGAATTTCTTGACATTCAATATCGATTCTATGCATATTTTTAACTACAGCATGAAAAGATTTCAGAGAGGTCATTTCCTACTCCAACCGACTATTGAAAATCGAGTAACTGTCGAGAAATTATTGATGAAAAATCGACAACTGCAACTTGATTCTCTTAGACTTGTGAGTACGTCTAGAACGCATATAAGATGTAAACAAAACACCTGAGCAATTAAAATATCCTTCACGTAATTAGTCAGTTCTTATCAATCGACCTTTGACAATTAGCTTGATTATTACGTAGGTTCAGACCTTCTGAATAATGAGAAAAAAACACAATTTATTGAAATTCATAATAACAAACGGAACAGAGGTAGAAGTGTTACATCTTTTGTAAGTGGGTGACTGTCAGCGTCTCACTCTGGTGACCGTGACTCACTAGTTACTGAATTAGTTACTCTACATGTATAATACTACACACAATGTTCTTTCGTTGTAGCCGCCAGGTGGGCACTGTGGCCAGCACTCGCGTCGGCTTCGCCTAATTCTTATAGTACGTGATAAATGTACGAGAGAGGTACTTTACCTTGCTTCCACAACAACAACAACATCACGATCGTTCTGCCGAACATGTTGACGGAGTACTCTCAACAATTAGTCCACATAACCACGCGCGCACTCACGGTACACTCACAACTCTCATTTCACTTCACATCACACGGGTCCATCTCCGATAAATCACTGACTCGAATAATTTAACCGATCATCAATAACAATTGTACCTTTGAATTCAGTTAAAATCTGTCGTTTGCTGAGTCGAAATAGGCCAGCGAAATTCCGGCGACACGAATCTAAATTTAAAACTGGTCGCCACTGAACTGTCTAGCGCATGCGCCGCGCCGTCCGAGTACTGCCAATTTCAAAAAGTTTGCGTGATCGTGATTATTATTTGCAATTTTTATTTTAAAAAAAATAATGTGTGCGCTTTTTGTGAGGAGCGTACACGCAGGGCTAGGGTTGTGGCGTGCACTGTTGACGAATCGTTTAAATTAACCTGCACACGTGTGACTCAGGTCAAACGAATGCAACCAAATGTAAATTATAGTGTGTGTTACCACTTATAGCGATCAAAAGATAAAAGGACATTTGCGTAGCTAATTACTTGTTTGATCAAGTTTTTTATATCGTATACTCAACTACATTTGTACCGGGCCGTGTAGTCACTGAACCTATTTTATCTGAATTTAAATATGTGATTACATATTTCTTGAGCTATTATCTCTTTGCGTTTTGACTTCTTCAATCTTGTATTTTGGAACTTTTATCTATATTATAGATAAATTATTCTCATGGAATGGAATCATTTCGTAAATCATGTTTTCCTTTGGTTCTGACATACCTATGATTTTTTAAAACAAAGAAACATAGTAAACATAATGTAAAGTGTCATGAATGATCGTATTGTCGTTGTACCTCTCAGTCTTAAGAGTCAGGGTTGAGGTCAACTTATCAAGCAGTAATTTTATCGTTTTCATAATGAATTATCTAACAATAACAATGAAGATAATAATTTAAAACGGCGTAACTCTTGCATACTCTACGTACTTTTGTAAATATTTTTTATGTTTACTAAAAATATTTGCATTCATTCTGTTATATTTTCTTATGGGTAGGTATATAATACTATTGCCCTAATCTACCCGTATTAGAGTTGTCTATATAGGTACTTTATTTTATGCTAACAATTTTGCAGTTTTTTGAAAATGTTATATTTATATGACATGTAATTTAAACTTTGTAGTGGAATTTCCTAAAATCTTCTGTTAATGCTTCTCTATACTTTCTAAGAATTTTCTTATCAAATGTCTTACAAACTTTCCACGCTCAGTAGTTTCAGCGGTGTGTTGTCCATCAGTCAGTAAGTCAGTAGCGAAAGAGTTTTATATATTCGATTCAACACCAAAGCTATAAAAATAATCAAAAATTTGTATAGAGTAATGAAATTGAAAATACCAAAGAATGAAAATTCCATTTGTTTCTAATTCATGTTTTACAAACCAACTTATAAGAGTAGAACAGCATTTTCAATATTCAGTACGTATTTTAAACAAGTTGTGACATACAAATACAAGTTTGATAGCTAGTTGGAGTGATCGTTTCCACTTTGTGCAAAGTTAACAAAACGTTATTCCGTACGTCCTAGTGTGAGACGTAGCAAGTTATTTCCGTTGCCGACTTGTACAACACAATATTAGTTCTTAGAACATTCGCTAGATGTCGCGCTGTGAATCTTCGCTCAGTTATAAAGTTCTATACAGAAATATTTTTTCGTTCATATAATATATGTCTTAGAAATTATGTTAAGTATGTTATTTTACAAAAGTATGTTAGACTGATTGAAATAAAAAAGTAATAGCGATACTTATGCCAAGAATAGCAGAAGTAAGGAATAAAGCTATTAAGTAAGTTAAGTATAAGATTAAATAATTTAAATATAAGCTTTAGTTAGACTCTATATTGCCTTTGGGTGGCTTGAACAACTTTGACACCAGATTGACCACTAACCATACGGAACTCTATATTATGTAAAGTAGGTACGTAAGGTACTCAATCTCAAATTCAAACCACAAATTATTGTAATTTAAATCCATTTCCTATTATTTTATTGTGTAGAATGACTGCTTAAGCTAGAATTCAAGATAATAAAACGCTTTTAAGAAATCAAACCTTCGCATCAGTTGGTTTATAAATCCTCAAAACTATTTACAATCTTCACAAAGGAAACATATCAACATTTTTCAATTTAGTGGTGATATGCTAACAATCACGATTGCTGTCTTCTGCCATCAGATACACCTACGGTAGCCGGAAGGCCCAATCTTATTCCCCCTGAGCATATTACATGAACCAAGGAAACTGGGAACATTATCGTGAGTTTGTACCTTCTTACACAACTATACAATTTTCCATACAATGTTCATACATTTCCTCGAGTGATATTTCAATTGTTAGTGCAAGCTAGTCTTGTTTGTAAAGTTTTGTGTACTCGAGTTACAAGCTCTTATAGCAAGAGATAAATCAGAACAGTGAAAAACTGCTGAATGTTTAACGATAATAATAGTAATTTTATTGACCATGTTGATATGAAGAAACTCGAACAAAGGACAATTAGTCAGTGTACTTTATTAAATTATGTCTTTTGGTTTCCCGTTTGTTCGAAAAAGTGAATGCTATTGACAGATGCCGTATCTACCCTAAATACTGTGTAAAGTAGAACCATTGTTAAAGACCTTATGGTTTCTGGTTTACCTAAAAGCTCAAATTAGGGTAAGCAAGGCAGCTTTTAAATGAAACCAAAACTAATTTTGTCTCACTAAAAACACTTATACATCCCTGTATGCTAACAAAACATATTGATAAAGGTAACAAAGTGGGTCACTGAATACACGTCCCATACACCGCCTCTCATTGTGCTCGCCGGCTATATAACGTAATTAAATTTTATTCGCGGCAAATTGACTCGCGAACACAGTCACTGTAAGTAATTATCGTGTACGTAGTGGAACACCGCAGAAATCATAGCCACCCCGGCGAACACTAAACATTTAGTTAGAGGCGGTCGACTAACTAACCTTGAATTCATACAATTTCGTTGAACAAAGCGAGGATATCTCATTTAATGTGTAGTTGCGGTTCACGTGAGGCACCGAGCCACCACCGACATATGGACAAATAAGTCTATTTGCGAACATTTAATATTCGCTTCGGGCCGGCGTTAATTAAGGCGGGTTGGTCGGGTCCGCGTGCCCCGTGCCCAGTACCCGCACCCTCGAATCACCCTCGACTCAATAAAAGAAACAAAACATACGCCACCGACATACCCGCGCCTAAGCGCTACGTGCGAACCTCAACAATACCCATTCATATGTTATGAAATTTAAAATATACCCGACATTTTATTCCTGTCCAAATATTTCATAGCGGGGTCGTGACAAACACTTCTTGACAGACCAGCAATTAATTTGTTTGTTACGTTATTACTCAGAAAACGTAGGCATAGAGCTGGTAATCAAAAAGCGAGTAATAAATCAATATAAACGAACTAACAGGTAATTCCTTATGCTTAATTCAATCACGAAAGTTAATTACCTAAAATTTAAATTATTTATTTATTACCGGACGGTATAATTTCAGCGTAGTCGTCTAGCTAGCGTTGTTCTCGTACTAACTAATACGGTAAATCGTATGTTTGTAGGTAAGGTTCGTGTAATAAGTAACTGCCTCCATCGCTTGACCGATAAAAGGCAAGATAAATCTCAATGAAGACGCCTCACGTGGCGCACACGAATGAATGATTAAACGGAGGCGTTTCTTCATTTGTTTTCACTTTAGTTCGGACAACACGATGGTGGTGTGTGTGTAGTGTGTAGTCTAGCCTTACTAAGGGAAAATTACACCGCCCGTGGGAACTCGCGCGAGTAAATCATCATTAGAGGCGGCGCCGCGGCTCTGGGACACGCCTCGTCTTTATAAAAGATTCAGCTTGATACAAACGAGACGGACGAGTAATGGCTGAGTTACTTGTGCGTTGTTCGCCACGCAACTCGCGCTGTATTTCATTTAGGCGCCATTAAAATTAACTAAGACCTATGGGCGTGTACGCACAAGTAATCTCGACAACTAAGCGACCTCTATCGCAATATTCATACGCTGGATGGTTCCTAATTTAAATTAGTAGCAACCGGCACCGCAGATACCTATTATATAGCAAACCTAATTGTACCATAAAGGAACTTGCGATGTAGAGCTCTGAATGGAAAATTTTCTTCAGGAGAGCTTTTCTACCTATACAATTTTGCATAATTTAGCAATTACACAGATACTGTCTAAAGTTATAGCTTTCTGTCGATCAATACCTATCTAAATGTTCTTCTGAGAGGAAGTTAGTGTTCGTTTGAACATTAAACCGTTGCTACGGCTAAGGACCAAGAGCCATTTCCAAATTATAATACTTAGGAATTCAACCGGATTTAGCGATCAAAAGTCTGTTTTACTGTTGAACAAGGTAATTTTAATTACTTTCCGGTTTTTGTTTGAGTTGTGTAAAGTGTTCGATGGGCGGAGGTGAGAGTACACACTAGCAGACGGGAGACAGCAGGAGGCAGCAGGTAGTGCGGGTAGTTAGTGGTGACGTCACCTTAAGTAATAAACTAGTTGAACTTGACGCGGAGTTGGCGGACACTCGCAGACGTCACGGAGGTGCGGAGCTACATCCGGAAACTTAATAGTATATTATTAAGTTGAAAACTTTAAATGCAGGACATTTATGAAACTGTCAACTGGGCGGTGGCCGCAAAGTTTTGTTAATCAGAATAGCGGCGAGGTGGCTGGCGGGTCAAACTAGTTAGAATTTTCACCTCGACTATCCCTTGACGTGGCCCGAACCGGGAATATTTTAAAATTATTCAATTTACATAGGTTAATTGGCCACTTATTCTAGGAAACTACATGTGGCTCTAACTTTGGACCGAAATTAATTAAATTAGCTTATCATTATGAAGCCGTAAGCTTCTAGTCTACGTAGTTTCAGTAAAATTAATTCTTTTGAAATCCGACGCTTGTAATATTCTTGTAAGAGTGAACAGACTATAAATCTTCCTAGTGCAAAGTTATTCTTGTAATTATAACTTTACATTAAAAAGAAAATAAATTATTCGCAACACGAGTACCTACTTAGATATTAGTTCTCAGAGGTAGGCATCATCTTTTTCTTGTGAATTAACATGTCTAAAGATAATTAAAATATAACAGTGTTTCTTTTTCATGATTCATGAATTCAAAGAAAATAATGTATTATTAAAATATGTCTCGTTTTTATGAGACTGTCTTTGTCAATGAGTATCACTTAACATTTAAATGATTAAAGTTGTTATTACAATTACT
Organism: Anticarsia gemmatalis; assembly: GCF_050436995.1. Classification (NCBI taxonomy): domain Eukaryota; kingdom Metazoa; phylum Arthropoda; class Insecta; order Lepidoptera; family Erebidae; genus Anticarsia; species Anticarsia gemmatalis. The sequence goes on along the minus strand of NC_134753.1, from coordinate 9,622,118 downwards.
TAAAACTATACGCAGTAGAACAATTCTCAACATTCCACAAACTTAAAAATAAAATATTCGTCGACCAAGTTAAGCTCATTGATATATAAGGCTAAAGGATTTAAATTAGAAGTCTCTGCTATCAAACAAAGAAACATAATATTAATGTGTTACTACTTCAGACAAATGAATGACTCACTAAACAGTTTAGCAAAGATAACATTTTATGTAAATGTGAAGAAATTATCCACTTAATTGGTGTGTAGGGCGGCCCGGACAACGCCATTACACAAATTAACAGCATGTAATATTCGTACTAGGAATACCAACACTCCCCACATTTTGCACATTGTAATATATCAGAATTGCACGCCATTATCTTCTTTATGCGAAGGTAATATTGTTTATTGCTACATGCCAACACGATATTAAAACGGCCCACGACGATACACCCACCTATTACGGCGGATTTTTGATGCAATGTATCTCTAAGGATTAGACATTGTATAATATTATTCTCGTGTCGCTTGTGACGGATACTTCCCCCTATTATATTTAATAAGTTTGATCGATACTATCAATTCTTGTTTGTTGAGACACGCAACGTGACAAATTGATGCATAGATAAAATAAACTAAATTGTTTATGTGCATAACTAATTGTTTTTTATCATGTGATTTTCACTTTACACAATTCTTACAATAGTTTATTGGAGTTTAATTTGATTGCGTATTTAACTATTCTTAAGTTCGTAAACCTTTGTGGAACATAGTGAGACTTTGGTAATTAACTTATTTAGGTCTTTGTGATTACATCAATCAAGGGGCGGCTCCTTCAAAGTCCTGTATGAAATGAACCGATGCTAGCACTAGTTATGAATGGTAATCACCTGGCGGGGAGGGTGTCTAGCTAGCCTGGTTGTGTCGGCTCTCCGGCCTTTTGATTTGGCTTAGTTAAGCTCTACGAATTAATAACTTTGAATGGCTAGCTAGTCGCTACTTACTGGATTATTGTACCTTTAATAATCCTACAGTAAAGTTAAACGAGTTGGTAATAAGAGTGTTGTAATTTCAAAATATATTTTTCATAAAAGCTTGAGATTCAATTGTATTCTCGGTCAGAATACAGTGGCGTGTTGTGCGGCCTCTTCCGAGAATACTCCGCCGCGCTACATCCCATGGGTGTCGTATGGGGTCATAAAATTAATGTATAAGTTCGGTCACAGGCCATTATAAGAAGAGGGTGAAATCGTGTATAACTTACTACAGTATCAGAATTCCAGCGTCTTTTTGTGGTATCTAACTAACAAATCAATTTTTTTGATGAAATCAACACTGATGAGTTATACGGAATTAGAATTTACGATCATTCTTATGTAACAGTCTTTCGATCTTTAACTTAATATAAGTGCAACATCGAGTTCAATTGAGATGAATCGCTGTTGACAACAAGACACAACATCTGAAAGCTGATGTTGCAAAGTTTCACGCTAGTAGTTCCGAACTCGCATTCACGGCGCGTGTGAAAAGAACTTAATTACCAACGACTGAAACTGAAAGTACGTAAAAACAATTCAGTATAAACTATTAAATGAAGTTTGTAAAATGTTTTTTATATACTACATTTGAAAAATAAATCTACCGACAAATATTACATTTGGAGAGATATAATTGTGTCATAAACAATTTATTCGCACAACACAATTATCGTTGTTAATCGCTTGTTATCAATTTGTTCTAGGTTCAATAATAATATGTAATTTATTCATTCGCAATCAGTTTCATGAATGTGTTAAATGTGCGAGGTAATATAATATCCATTAAATTGCTGCTTCTTTGCAAACATAATAGTGATACATTTTATAAAGATTAGCAAAAGTATTATTTACGAACGACTAAATTGTACCATTTGTTTTCAATATTGTAGATTTTACCATTGTGTAACACAAATGCTGCACTTGTATCGCTTATACATTAAAGCACGATCATGAAATAACTAAACACAATGGGTACTAAACGTAACAGATAAGTTTCATTGGACAAATCAAAACTATTTATTCAACAAGCAGTTGCATTCAACACTGTGTCGAAAGTCACAAAGTGCACTGTATTTAGCAAAACTTCCGATTCAAAGTCGGACGAACAATATTGGAGTTGGCCAAGTAGCACAAACAACAGTCATAGATATTCATTAATCTCGTTACTGAACCTGGTCAACTTCGCTTGTAAACTTACGTCTTAACTTTGTGCACGCTACGAACAAACCTAGAACAAAAGCTGTTGTTTTCACAGTTTGGCAATTGACTGCGCGTCTTAGTCTTTCTCCTCAATTGCTTCATACATCTATAACTATTATAATCGTACGTAATTCTAATGTAAAACGTCACGGTAATAAGTAAAACTTGGCACTTGTTCGCACCGTTTTAATAAAACTTTAACGTGCATTCACAGTGCGCCGCGGGAGTTAGCTACTGAACAAAGGCAACTTCTCATACAAACTAAGAGAACAATATTTCAATGGTAATTATTATATATGTTGTTACGTTCTTTTAAAATTAACGCCATCGTCGCTACAACCAAAAAGCTGAACTGCTGGGAAGACTAACTAAATTATCATTTGAACAAAACAATGTGCACACGTCGCTGGCCGCTGCAACAGACTGTTATATTGTTTTTTTCGTATCTTGTTATTTTTACTTAAACCGTTAGTGTCGTTAGGGAGACATGGTTGTTAATCCCAGTGCATGCATGTCCGATAATATCTATCGGTCGCGGTGAATATTGTTTATTTTAATCAATCAGCTGCTCAGATCTCAGCGGGGCCCGAGAAGGGCGGGGGTACGGAGCTAGTTTGTTTTGAATTCTCACACAAAATAAATATCAATGCTAATAGTTGAAAGATATTGGGCCCGATATCTCCCCTTTGGGTATCGTACAACAATAGCGTGAGCCATTTCCAGGCATTTCCCATTTAAATTTGTTCCCTCGGTTTCCTTATCGACGGGAGGGTACCGCCGACGTGGAAGAGACACGGGGTGCATTACATGAGGGGATTGTTTGATGACTCACAGCACTACCGACAGATACCCTCTACTAAGAACCACGATATATTGCCCGTTTATGCTAAACTCGAGTCGATTTTTTTATTAATTTGGTAGATTATAATATATCCGTGAAGATTGTTTTGAAGTGATACGACGACTTAAAGTCATATTAAATGTAAAATACGAACTAGAGCGCATTCAAACGCGAGTTTATACATTCTTATTTTAGTAACAACACAATAGTGAGGCTGTCCTCGGGCGTAGCTTTATTATATTGCTAGTCCTAACTAACCCGCTTGTGAGCCGACTAACAAGGTAGTTAGTCCAATAATCCAGGTGGCTTTATTACCTGCAAATACAGCAGCATTGAGGGGCACTCGATTAAATCCTAGGGCTCGTTGCAAATGCAGATTGATCGATCACCTGGTTAAGCATCGTAGCCGCACTCCCGCTCTGAATGGGCGACTGACTTCAATGTTGTAAGTTATTGACCCAAGGATTCCTGAAGGCTGAGCCGTATTTGCTTGACCTGGATATAACAACCATGATTCATAGTCTCTGTATTATTATAAACGGATGACATACCTAGATATCTAGTGTTTGGTTTCTGATGTTTATACATTGGCATTATTTGTAAAGGTCGTGCAAGTAGATTATTTAGTTTTTTGGTCGATTTATGAGTGAAGAGAAATATAATTTTATCAGCATATAATATTTGAGAACATAGGTAATTGTAGAACCGTTAAACCTCCTCGTGCCTAACATTTAATTCTCACTGATATAATACCTACATGAAACGTAGCCCACAAAAAGAGTGTGTGACATGACACGCTCTTTACACTTTATTTTAATGTAATGTCGTAACTTTATCGCGTTGAGTCGAGGCGGCGAGGCGGCGAGGCAGGGTCGAGGCAGACGGTGGCGCCCCGCGGTAGGAGCTCCTGTTTCCGCATTTTCTCTACAAATCGTCGTTATTAGATTAACGGTCTCACCGACGTTGACGAATATTGTGATTTTGGATACCATTATTAGTAACGACAGAATGACGTTGCAGGTACAAGGGGTAAGCATGTTGCTTTTATTATTTAGCTTTTAGGAGTGCGCTCGAGCTTTTCAATGCCTTTCCGCTTTCCATTTCCACGTATTTGCGCCAATAAAATAAGGACGAACTGCCGTAGCCGTCTGAAAATGAAGGCTGTAAGTACTTTTAATACAACTTTTATTTCAAATAAAATGTACCGAATAAATAGAATTTGATTTCCGATTGTACAAAATGTACTGCATGGAAAGTATTCGCAATAATGAAAGTCAAGTAATGATGTACATTAAACATAATCAGTTTGTTGTTGCAAAATTAACCAAACGAACATGAAATAAGCTTCAATATATTGTATCAAAAATGTACGGGAGTAACTGTTTGATATTCAGCACAATGTGTAATTTGGTTAATTAAAAGATAGCGTTACATGTTGCGAGTTTCGCTGAGGCCGTTCATCAGTCGGATGGATGTTTATGCTCGCAGATGTAGTTAGGACAAAGTTACTGCTCTGTTGGTTCAAATATCAGCTGCTACGTATTTTCTTTGATGCACTCCTATAACCGGACGGTTCCGATATTCATCCTGAAGAGATTGCAATATCTTTTTTCGTTCCCTTATGAGATGTTGCTTCCTAGAAACATTTTGAATTTTGTGAGACGCAAACCCAAGAATCGAAATTTTTCCTTTAATATTCGTTGAAAGTTGAAATTTTAGACATTATTGTAGTTTATTAGAACAAGCTAGTAAATACATATAAGTGACATTACAAAATATTAAATGTGCTAATGAAAATTATTTGTTGATAGTCAACAAACTGAAATATAATTTTCGGCTTTATATAATTACAGTACAAGACAACGGATATTAAGTATAGGTTTATATATTTTTCTATCTTAACATAAAAAGCTTGAAACGCTGGTTTGCTATTTCCGGAAATTTCACCTGTGACGTCGTTTCCGAATCCAGCCTGTCGGTGATATTTAAATTGGTTAGATATATCACACAAACGAAGATATGCCATCTTGTTCTGTCATGGCGTTCCTTTGTTGCCCATGTCGTGAATTATATGAGGACCACGCGGAAAATGTATTGAATTTTCGTCCCAGAATTATTCCACTTTGTGTTTGTGTTGCCGGTGTTTTTAACAAACATGCCTGTACAATCTGGCCGCTATAAAATTAATGATTAAATTCTTGATTGGAGCTGCGATTTACTTTATTCAACGATTTATATTCTGAAAGCCGGATTCATATTGGTATAATTTATACCTACCTCATTTTACTAGAAACACCCATTATATGAATCACTAGTTTTCCAACTAGTTGGCAAGAAAGTAGGTAAGTCAAACAGAATTAGGCTCGTAATAAAATTACCATTAGTTTGCTTATACAAGTGGAACATTATCTGATGGACAGAGTGTACTACTTACCTACAAGCGGGTTATTTGGGCGCGAACTTTTCACCCAAGGTCGGTGCAAAGGTAAGCGCGCCCTCACAACCTGACCTATTAATTTTCATTTGCAACTGAACATTGATTATTTATTGTTTCACGTATAATAAGGTGCACACTGATGAACGATAGATAATTAAATGGCGCCATTGTCGTGATTCATCATAAAATATTATTATCAAGTGTTTAACTGTTTTGTAAACTGCATGACAAACAATTAAGAATAATGAATATGTTTGCCCTATTTGCGATAATGTGATTGGGGCGGTGCGTGGTTGCTGTGAGGTCGCGCGGCTCGGCTCGGCGCGGCGCGGAGTGCGCGCGGCGCTGCATCGACGCGGCGCATTATGCGCGCTCACACTAACGGCCCCGGTACACGCGATGCACGCTGATTCACACATTTTTTGCACACTTTATTAATGAATACAATATGGCGTCCCTTGTTAATTTCGGACTCACCACAAAGTAGACACGATCGTTTATAGAATTTAAGCCACATCACATTAAATACTTATAAATTGGGTCCATCGCTTTGTTTGAGTCCACGAGCCTTACTACTTTAATTGAAGCTTTGTACACGTGGGCGTATATTTTGTACCGCCATTTAAGATAAATAATTCAATTTAGAAATGTTTGAAGAAATTCTCGTACATAATAAATAAAGTAGAACCACATTTATTAAACATTTTAGAGTTCACGAAGTTTGTTCTCGATGATAAGCGACCTGGGTGGTAGAAAACTTTCAGTATATATCATCAACTCATACATTATTTCACTCGGCCCACCAACCGGCTCATTTGAATCAATTCACGCAGATTTTGACGGATAATTTGTTCATTCGTTTTGTATTGAATTCGGAACTGAAAATAAAACCGATAAATAAACTGATAATTTTGTAACAACGAATTTAAAATCTGATTGATAGTCTTGCGTTAGGGTCTGCAAAGAATACTGCTTGATTTTGTCTTAATATATTGTTGAGTAAAGCAAGACAAAGGCATACAATCGATTATGCTCCAAGTACGTCTAGGTACTAATACATAGCCTCTTGTACATACTTACGAACAGCTTTCGGAAGTAGTAATTCACATGTAGGTGCTCTATTATGATAACAATGAGGCAAAGTACTCAAGGGGAAAATCGGAGGGTCATATACAAAGACCAATACTGATGTATTGGTCCGGAAATCACAATGGCAGTACGCAAATTACCCTTGTTCATTCACTAAAATAAATTGGATAAATTTCCGCAAACCAAATCGTATCAGATATAAACATTATACGAATGCTAGGAATAAGACTTTCACGGAATTTAAGTAAGCTAGAATTTTTGTTTTGAATAAACGAGTTAGGTATTTTTATAGTTAGGATAATATATGTTCGTATCGTTTCATCGATAACACGAGTGTTACTCAATACGTCAAGAAAAAATAACTAAAACGAAGCTAAGGATTGTTTACCTCCGGCAAAGACCGTGGGATTTGGGTCGTTCTATCAGAATCCTTAAGCCCGTTCTCGACATAAAATTGACACACGGGATACCCAATTTATTCAAATAGGATAAAGTTTATTTCGCTACACAAAGGGAACGGTACAATTGATGCAATTAAACAAAACATTTGTTGTGTGCAATCTAATATCATTTGCACAAATTAAACTACTTTGGACTTGATATGGCAACTAAATAATATTGAAATTTAAGTATTTTCGTTTTCTTCCGTTATATAATTTTATTGTTTGTGTGGTATGCATATACTTCTATTATTTCAGTGCGCTGATAACATAATGTTAAATTATTTTTAATTAATTTACGTAAGTATAAGTTTGAGTTTTCGATGAATAAATTACTCCTCGTGCACCTAATGAATTTCGAAACAAAGAATTATTTCCAAAACATAATTTACATGGTGTCCCAACAAATGTTTTATAATTTCAAGTTATTAACAACTTTTGTGAGATAGGTAAAAGTACGGGAACAGATTTAATCCCCGATGTTAAGGTCCGGGCACGTATTGCTTTTAGTTAGTCTTAGTTTCGTCCCACAATATTAAATTACATAAAGAATTCATTATTACGATGTAAGGGCACGGGCAAATGGTGCGTTTCAACACACTCCAATCATGAAAACATTCTTATGCCCAATTATACACGAATGTACGTAGATAATCCATTTATTCGGTTTCCCTCCATTTTAATATTTTCTGGAAATGCAATTCTATACATTCGACAGGAACGCTTAAAATAAAAAAACGACGTAAGTAAGAAACTTGTTATTTTTAAAATTAACTTTACATTTTATGTATAATAATATTTAAATGACTTCGACAGCATAAAAGCTGTACTCGTGCGATAAATGAATCTTTTAAACTTCATGCAGTCGCGGACAAAGGCTATTACATTATGAATAAAATGTATTTTAAGCAGTTATTCAAAGTTGTTGAGATCGAAAAGAATGAAAAGGGTCAAATTTATAAATAGAGCAGCTTGATGTTAACTAGTTGATTTATTTAGTATTAGGTGAAGAGATTTCGTAGCAGATTGTAAAACGTAACTGGATTAGGACGGGATCGAAAAGGTGTCGTGTCAATAAGTGTAAATTGTACGTGACCGATCTTTAGATCTTCCTATTTGGCATTCGACTAGTAATGTAAGCCGTCATCAAAGTATACACTTTATTTTATTATCGTTATCTCAGTAATCATTTAGCAAGCTCTGGGAAGACACTTACACTTTACACTTCTTGCCGTTGCATTGAAATTGTATAGCTATTGTAGGGTCCAAAAAACTACATACATAATTGCAATGGCGTGAGTTTATATGCGGTTTGATATTACACGATAATATCGTGAGTGATATAAGTAAAATGTTAAACTCTGTAAAAAGTTTTTATTTGGATTGAAATGAAAATACACACAAATTAGGTCACATGATTTATTTATATTCAATTATTTTGAGCTACAAGATATATCCATTATGTACAAATCGTATTTATACGCTATAAATATTTAGTAACAATAAGCAACAATAACTGCATACTGCGTAGACTCCCACCAAATTATACACATAATTATATTACATGAATATCTATAGATATAGTCACAGTCAATGTCCCGATTGGGTAATGTATCGAAGATCGGCGCGACCGTAAGCGTCACACATAAATATACGAACACGAATATTTGTTCTTCGGTATCCGACGTACAAGCAAATAAATCGTGTGGCTTGACAAAAATACACGTAATATTATGACACATTCAGCTATCGTTAATGTATTGTAACGATCATATTAAATTCCACTGTTATTACAATATTTTGGCGACCGACAACCGCATGAATTGAAATCCTATATTTATAACAGCGCAATGTTATATGTTGCACCTGTTCATAAAGTTCAACAGCACTAAATTACTCAAAATATACTCTATATTTTTAGTTCTGTAAACATCGAGGCGGTTTACTTTTTGTACAACCACGGGAAATAAGTGAAAATGAGTCGGATGAATGAAAGCTCTCAAAATTCTGAGTTTAAGCAGGTAAAAACGGGTAAAATGTGGCGAAATGGGTTTTCGCAGGCTGTGTTGAAGTCAGCCATTTTGCCTGCATCCATTTATCTCCATTATATTTACATAAAGTGATATAGCGTTGAATTTCTTAAGTAATTTCGATTAAATATTTTAAAGACTGGAAAAATATTTCGTTTTGATAAATAAAATACATTTCCATGCGATGAATTTAAAAACAACGTGTATTAAAATATTTCATTTCTAAATTGAATGAAAGGAACAAGGAAATTCATGAAACGTTCTGTTCAACTTTGTAAAATCATCTTCGTCGTAAATATTACACAAAGTTCACTCCGTACCTTTATTGTTGCTATATAATATTAATTACAACATTCTTCGATACTTCGCTAAAATTTTGTAAATTTCTCAACTATTTTGTTATATACTTATCCCTGTACAGTTTAGTGATAGATTTATATTATAAGAATACATATAACGCCTAGCTTTATTCAGCAACAACGCGGCAGTTGTACGAAGACTACAGATCAAACCGTTTCTTACATAAAAACAACGTTGTCACTCGAGCAACATCTAAATAAGTTGTATATACGGTGACTAGGTAAAATACAATTATCCTGGGACGAGTAAATTAATGCGTCAAACCACTGATTCAGTTACAAGTTAACCCGCGAAGCACCACAAACACCACCTAATATTACACACAGATACAGTAGAAAATATGTCGCCGACGCATCAACTTACACACACCAGTCTTTACCTTATTATAATATATACTATATTTTACAAAATATATACAATGTCATGATATTGCTTAAATATACTCTTACACAAATACAAAGCAACAGGGAAGCTAAGGAAGGAAAAGATTTTCTCTCACAAAATCGTATTAAAAAGACGTTTTCAATAGTCTTCTTAATCAATACTTTAACTAATTAGCATCAATGTCGGTGCGTCATAGAACTGAGTCAGTACACTTCTTACAATTTACAATGTATTTTTAAATCAAAATATTGGTATACTCACTATTAACTGTAATCTAAAATAGTGACCAATGGGCACCGTACAATGGAAAATGTCACTGTTTTTTTTTGTTGCAGTACTCATTTGTTAGGCCTTTGTCTATAAGCACCGCTTTTTTAAGATACGCAATTGACCTATAAAATTTCATAAATTGCAATCATATTCTACGCCGTTTTACTCATAAATACCTTATAGAAAATTTATTTATGTTCACTCAATATGGAATAGATCAATAAGATTTTCATGAATAAAAGGGTAAGACTGCGCTAAAGGTTCGTTTCAAGCGTTTCAGCAAAATAATTGACTACCTACATATACGAGTATAACATGAATGGTATAAAAATAAGTTTGATTAGAATGGACATGATGGTTCGGTAAATTGTATCAATAAAGGCCACGTCATGCAGAAGCTTTCCGGAGGCGTTGCGGAGGCGGTATATTTTCGGAATTTGTAGGAAACCTGTCAGAATAAAACTGGCAGCTCCACCGCGCATTATTCTCGATCAGTTTTCCCACCACTTCCGTCTTACACAGTCTTTATAGATCTTGTATTCTACACATCAATGATCGAGTAACAATTCCAATAAAAAACGAATATATTTGAACCTTATCGTGTTATGACTGAATAAAATGTAGAGCGACAAACTCGGAGGGTGAAATTTTCTATTCACAAAAGCCGTTTTTACTGTATCATGAATTTTATGGAATGTGTCGGTTAGTGTTCAATATAAAGTCGTTTCCGGGATAGTAAACATAAAGTTGTGGTGTCGAGACTAACAAACAGAATGTACACCGGAATAAAGCAAAAACCGATCGCATATGAATCAGACTGAATTTCTAATGTTTCTAAATGTAGTCCCGCATCATAAACGTCCGTTGTGCATTTTTCCCTTCTGTTTAACCAATTTGTTTGAATATTTGGCGCAAACATGCGGGGAGCCAGAATAATTAATTAATGTTTGACTGTAATAAATAATTATATTTGTCCAATTTGTTGGTTGATTAAAATGTAATTTCGCTTTGACATTGTTGTATAATTGGCCCGCACTATGGATGTTGTGGACGAGCAATAAGCGCAAGCAAGCTTAATTAGTTTTCTAAAGCATTCGTTTCTCTAAAGCTGTGTTTCTACAGTAAACATTTATCAAATTGCCTCATTTATCCAAGCGCGGCTTCCGAGTGTAGGTCCTGGATTCGATTCCCAAGTTGCTAAAATGTTGGAAAGTTTTCAGTATCAGTTGAGAGTTTGAAATTATGTCCGGTAATAGGCTCGTCTGTATCTCACGGGAATATCGTCTTTGGCAGACTGTGGAGAGAGAATAGTGCACGTTTTCACTTTGAAAATAACTTTACTCTTGCCGATTTGAAACGTTGAACTCGGGACAGCCCAAATATCCGTTTTATAAGTAAGTAAACGAAGTTGTTCGCTATCTTATAAAATTAAGCAACTGACATCAACAATTAAGTAGGAACCTTTATTTGTTAATCTTCTGATTCAACTGATTTTGAACACATATATCATTTATTTGAAGAATTGGAGGATAGAGGTGCACTAAACAGAGCACTGCATCAAATTTAGACGTTGAACAGTAACCCGATACAAAACGATGTAAGGCGGGACTTACGATTCCCGTTTCCTTCTCAAATTCTAGGACTCGGACAGCATTTCCAATGGTATGCGTAATTCACAATTTCCAAGTATTTTCAACAATAAACAGCACTAGCTAATCAGGATTAATGTCACGTTGAAATGCTAATGATAAATAAATTATACTACATATACATTCAGTAAATAAATAAGGCTGGCGTTTGTCGATCTCGTTAATTACTCACATTTGCTCATTATTGAGCTACTCACTAGCGCATGGATACAATGATAGTTCAATTATATAAAGCATTTTACTCTATTAATTTAATTAAAACGTATTAGCTTGGTCACAATTTAGAAAAGTGTTATCGTCGACGCCCCATCGTTTTAAAACCTAAAAATAGTTTTTTTTCTGTTTGATGATACAGAGTAATGTTGAAATATAATTTGCTAGCATTTTCTGACTTGAACGTATATAAAGAAATCAAAAGTCTTCGTGTTGTTACCTTTCATACATCTACAATATTATATGTTAAGCGTTCCCACGATAAATGCATCGATATACAAAACGATTTATTAACTATTTTGTTAAAAAATATAGTTAGTTATGATCGTGATATGTTAGACTTATTTGAAAAGACATACCTATAATATATGTACAAGTAACAGAAGGTTCATCACCTTACATTGGAATGACAATATATGAATAAATACTTGCGCTCACGATACTATCTAAAATATACATTAATATAGAGAACTGTAGCACAGAGATAAATGCTCTACCTTTGGTTACCGAAACTATCTTTGGGTACAACATGAGGTTCAAACTAAAAAATACTGTCCGTAGTAAATAATTTACTCTGGTAGATGGCACACGTTTCATCACAAAACATAATAGTCCTTTACAACTTCACTTACATCTTTAGTCAGACATACAATTCAATACATTCGTTTAAGCCTATACTCGTAGTAGTAATGAACAAAGCGTTTTATTCAAAAGTTCTAGCACGTTCCACTTTAGCCATCAAACTCGTCACTGGTACAGTTTTTCGGCAACAATTTAAGAATGGTGCGTCCTCTTACGAGTAAAAAATGTCGTATGCCGCGTGTAGTAAGACACTAGTGATCAGCAACAGCGGCGCGAGCGCGTGCGGGGCGGCGGCCGAGCCCGGCTTGCCCGCCGACTGCACGCGGTCCGCGCGCGAGCCTTCCGTCAGCTCCCTCGACCTCGAGTAGCCCTTCAGCCGCTCCCCCTGCACGCTCTCCTCATTACTCCGCCAATATACCGTCGCTATCGTCGCGAGACACTGTAACAACATCATAAATACTACATTCTTTATTACAGGCCGAAACTTTTAAAGCGAACCCTTTTGACCCGACACGGGTACGTACATAAATGGCTCCATATAAAATATATGAAGTATCTTTTAGGACCGTAAGAAATTGATTTTGATATGATTCACGTAATTCGTTGTTATGTCTACATCAAAGATTTTTTTCTTGAAGAATAACCCGACAGACAGTCTTTTTGTAGCGATATTTTCCCGTCGGCTGCTTAACAAACGGTTATGTGAGTGACATCAGTAAGTTTACTCACACTTGATTGGAGACGCACTTTATTAGCTTCCAAGAATTGTTTGACAAGGAACAATGTGTTCGCCTGAATATTGATGGTACTCGTCCTCTTGTACACGCTCATAAAATATCTTACTTACGAGAACGATTGTGGGAATGAATGAGCTCTACGTGTTGCCTATTTAACATGGAATGTCTAGGAGATACTAACTCATCGAGCCACTTGTAACTAAACTAAAGCATGCAGCATTTATTAAATTTCGCAATGAAAATACCCTTAATTTAAAGTTTTAAATGATTATGCAGTGAAATAAATATTGAAACAATATTTTTGTTAATGTTAGATTTAACTTCTAGCATTAACTTGCAATTATTATGTAAATGGAATATTAATTAAACAGTTTTTATTGAACCGGTGAAAATTAAATCATCAAAACTGAACAAACATTAGTAGCAGATTACTTCAACAGTTATAGGAAGAGAGCTTACCTTAAGTTTTAAGTCTCCTTTCCTAAAATGTTTTGGTTTGACTTTGAAGTCGAGGGCGAGGCTCGTGGTCTCCAAGCCGTCTTCGTGGACCTCGTGTGTTTGAGGGAGTAGTGCGAGGGATGGCGCCGGCTCACCGTTGATGTACCACGCTAGGCGCGTGGCGGGCCTGGACCGGCCCGATGTGCAGTTCACCTGCACTCTGTCACCGATCTGGTATCTCAGTCGCGAGCCCGTTATGGTAGGACCGTGGTCCGGTAGCGCTGTGTGAAGGAAAAGATTTTTACATTGAGTGGACCTACTCACATTTTCCTTAAATCATCTTTGTTTTTGCAACATTCTATAAATCTACCAGTAGTCTGCTGAGTTGGTAACTAGTTTCATAAATGAAAAGTTTCCATCTATCTTTTGCTTTTCCAAATACGACGTAGTAGAAGAGAAATGCAATTCGATGCTAAATATAACATTTGGCATTGTTTACAATTGAACAAAGCAACGTTCTAAAAGTATTTGCTAAGATAAATTGTGCGCTTTTGCATACGGATGGAGGCTCTCAGTAAGATATTACTAGTGCACAAGTGAACACAACTGTCCACGTTTTTGATGTATTTCCGAGTCGCGGCTAACTACACCCGCGGGGAAAGATGGCTCACCTATTTGTAGTCACGAACAGAATACAAATAAAGTAGAGCCACTTATCATTCCAGTTCATTCTATAATACATTTTTACTTAAAAATACCCGTAGATAGACATTTTGGCAAGGTTCAACCGTTTTCCCGTTTCTTTGCGATGTATTTTCCTTTGATCATAGAAATCAAGAATGTTTTTTAGATCGAAGCGTTTAATTGAAAATAATTGTGGATACGATGACCCATTTTCTGCCTGAGGCTACATAAATCTTTCAAATTGAATGTAATATTATTGCGAATTGAGGCTGGTCTTACTGGAGTTTTGATAAAGAATTACCAACCGATTCTTTATGTTTTATTAACCTCTCGAGCGCCCCAACGTCAAAATTCAAATATACCGTTAAGCGTCCAGGCCAAAAATGGCGCGCGGAATTGAATTGGCGGTTGGCGTTTAAGCGCCGATTTCGTCATATTTTAATACTAACACCCTAGTCATACCTTATATATTTGAAATCTACATTAAATTTGCTATAGATTAAAAAAATAAACCACAAATAATATTTGATAGTGGCAGTACAATAGTCGGTTTAATCTGAATATTTTGTGCTTTAGGCATGTGTTTGAAGAAAGTCTAAAAAATATTTTTAGGCAAAAAAAACAATATGACGAAAGGTCTTATCGTGTAGTTAATGAATAATGACATTAAAATCCAACTGTAAAATATACTCAAATCTTTAAAATTAGTTAAAAAAAGGATTTACAATATTGGTCATAAAGGAACATGTCGTTGGGTCAGATTTTGTTTAAGGTGTTCTCTGGCCTATATCAACCACTTATTCAAGTGTGTGCATTAGATCGTCGTCTCGTTTCATCAGCTTCAATTTCAAATATGTTTGAAAGGGATAAACATAGTCTTAGCATTTCGTTTCTACGTTTTTTAAATGTAAGATCGTTTTGCCGTACCACGGTGGCGGGACGCTTGACGGGGGTAGAACATTCAACCGTGACACGGTGGCCGGGCGCTTGAGAGGTTAAAAGTATACCAAGGATTCATAACCATTACGCCTCTTTTTTATTATCCTTAAGAAACACATTATTTTATATGTTTTTTTTAAGATAATTTAGAAAACATGCAGTATTTAATTAACTTCACCACAAAATAAACTGTGGGACCTTGTATTGATTTAAAGCCACACAACGACGAAATAAAATTACGGCCAAACATAATTAGATGGTAGCAGTCGAGTGGTCTAACAAGTAACTTGTTTAGCTGACCGTACAAAAATGTTGTAGCGGATGCGATTACTTAATTGTGTTGCAATTCCACCAAGTACCGAAGCAATAAACTAATGCTTCTTCCATCTACAAATTGAAATTCACATTTGGAGTAAACGTCATGGTTTATATCCACGTGAACTCGCTACAATTTGGATTACTAGAACAATATTGTTTGCTGTTCTAATTGAAAATGTAAACACGTGTTTTACTTAACACGTAAATAACTAACAACATAAAAAGTATTACAGAACTGTGGGTTGAGAAAAGGAAAAGAATAATCGTTTCTTTGAACTACAGATTTCAGGTTCCTCAATCCGGATAAATTGAAGCTATCTTTTTATATCAAATGTAATATTTCTGCTGGATTATTCTTAGACGAAGATTGAGAGAAACTATTCTCCATATTTTATTTAACCTTTGTTTCTACGTGGTTCGCTTTAACTTGTATAACTTTATAAGTCTTTGCATTACAAAGCTGTGGTCTATTAAGAGCTGTCACGGTCTCGTGGGAAATATGGTAGTTGCTTACCAACGATGACCATATCTGCGTGGTCGGACACGGTGGGGAAGAGCGGCCGCTCCCCGGACACTTCGCAGCGATACCTGCCCCCCGTCTCCAGTACTGCGGGGTACAGCGTCACGTTGGCTCCGTTTGGACTCGATTTCTGACAAACAAACATATTTGTAAATTCAAGTGTTGAAAAGATCTGTTTAGAAGTAAGTATCATTCAACAAAAAACTAAATTAGGCTAAGATTTCAAGCGCTGAAGGTTAAGTTTTAAGTTTTACTTATGTTGATGTTTATTATTTAGGGGTTTTATTCTTTGAAATTTTTCTGGATTTGACATGGTCCATAAGGGATATCATCTACTTGTAAAATTTGTATAAATATTTAGTTATTTTATTTCTACTTTCTTGTTAAGAGCTAGTAGCCTCATCGGATTAAAGAATGAAGTTAGTATTTATTTATTCATATTAACATTTCGAGTATGCTTGAAATTTTCAAGCGTTCGAAAGCAAAACTATTCTGCGAAGTTTACGTCGTTTCTAACGAGTCTGTTCTTTGAATTCAAAAAGCCAATAAGGACTTCGTATTTCATTAAAACAAGCTTCTGTTTTAAGAATTTAATAAAAGAGTTTCCAATTATTCTTTAACGCGGAATGGACTGGCTTCCGTCATATCAGAAGCAAACATACTGGTATGTTACTGTGTTGATTATTTATATTATTGTCAACTTGATCCTTATACAGTTCATAGAATATTTTTTCGTCCTAGTAAAAGTAAATATTCTTTAGTTTGCTGAGTAACTCAAGTCTTTTGTTCTTTAAAAGTAATTCAATTTCCTGTTGAACCTAAAGGTTTCCTTGAGAGTAACTTAAATATTTTGTCGTTTGCTTCCAACTCAGTTCCTAAACTAATAAAAAATTTCAGCTCCTCGTCTTATTCCTGACTAGTCACCCTTTTTTGTGCCGTAAAGCGACGATTAATAAGTTAACTTAGGCGAAATTTTACCCGATCGATATATTTGACTTGTTCCTAAATTGACTTGTTGAAGTAAAATAAAAATAGGTTGGTGTTGTGAACATTTCTTCCAATCTGCTGAAGGACTTGAGGAAGGAAAGTTACACGCAGTAAGTTAGTAAAACAATGTTTGTAAGTACGTCGGTTAATTGTTATGTTGTCATTAGCTGTGCCGCGCCGGCCCGCGCCCTCCCGCGCCGCTACCGCCGCCGCCGGCGTCAGACGTGTATACTGACTTTTTTGAGCCTGAATTATTAAATTAACTTCTGATTTAAATTACGAACAAAGTTTTAAGAGCCTCAGGCTATGTTTCCGTGTAAAAATATTTATCTTAACACAACTTGTTTCAAAATTTACTCAGATCATCTTCAATGCTTCGCAGCACGTCATATCAACATTTTCTAAGTTCTTATAACGGATATTACCATTACAAGAATTGGCTTACTTAAATCAAACTCGCGAAGATAATAGTTCAATAAAAATATAAATCAAAATTTCTTTGTCTGTGTAAGTAGATATTTATTTATTAGTGTAATAATTCCTTGCAAGTTGTTCCCTTTCTGTGTGAGTTATCGAGTTCCGTAACACATAAAACAACTGTATAATGTACTCGTACCAGCGGATACCTACTGACATAAAAACTCGGGAGTGCAACATTTATTTGGAGATATTGTTTTCATTACGTTTTGTTTGCTCGATAAATATAAAAAGCAATAAAAATTTGTAAATGGGTTGTAGATGATAAGCGGCGGCAGCTAAATGAAAGAAAGTATAAATGAGTCCCACACGAGAGCGAGTGTGTTTACACCTGCGCCTCTTCACCGCGTAATATCCGGTCCAGTTTTATATTGTTTCCTCTCGGGGAGACCTAAGCAAACTCGACTCACGACCGGATTAATCCAATTATACGTATCTACTCTAAAAGTTCATCCGCATTATCTACTCGGCCGCGGCATTTACACAATTGTTCAGAAACAACACAACCTTCGATGGAAGTGAGGGGGCACCCAACAAAGTGCCTCTTCCGTGAACCTCTTGAAACTCGCAGTTACCAACGTAACGCGGGAAGATATTAAAAGTGTGACATGAATATCGATTCCAAAGCGGAACTTCTTATGCGGCCGGGCGTCTCACCGCAGTATCGTCGTATCTTTATTAATTTTTTGTTTAAATGTGGTTCAGTTTTCACTTTAGGTCGAAGTAAACGTGTGAGGGAATGTACCTCGACGTCGACGCCGGGCAGCGGGAACTTCCTGCGCGGCTCGGAGTCGCGCGGCACGTGGCGGAAGAACTCCTTGCCGTCCTTGTACCACTTGACGGAGTACAGCACGTCGGCCGCGCTCAGCGCCCAGCGGCACGACAGCTGCGCGCGCGCGCCCAGCGCCACGTGCGCCGGCACGCGCAGCTCCAACAACTCCAGGCTTGTCACTCCATACTCTGTGTGACAAAACAAACCTAATTCATTCTGAAGTTCACACCATAAAAAGTCAGAGTATACCTACCTAATGTTATATGGTTATATATTAAAATCAGATTTACGTGTATTGCAATACAGTCAACTGAATATCAGCTACAATATTGTAGCATTTAGTATCTAGTTTGCATATATGCAAGCTGCATCTGAAGTACAAAGCTTTTCCTAACAATAGCTGCTCTACATATGCAGGTAGTGGTATAAGTAAATATGTATAGGTATAAGTATTTTTATTTGGCTGTAGGTAGCGTGTTATGAAGGCAAAAATCCATTAAACGCCACGTCAAATAATTTCCCATGTGACGCTCGCTCGCGGCCCGTAAAAGAGGCACTATTGCCCTCGCCCAGCGGTGGATAATATTACTTTACGACCCGCGGGGCGGAGCTCAAATGTAAGTAAATTGGTGAATAAAGACAACGAGAGCGCAAACAGTAACGGTGAACGGCACATGCCAATATTAGCACTACAATTTACGAGAAACAATACAAGCAGCCGGCTCAAAGGTTGCGGCTAATAACCGCTCTCAACTATGACATTATTTATGTCTCACGCTCATTAACAATCATTTAGTTGTGACATAAAAAAGCTTCCTAAGAGTCACGAAATCCTAAATGAAAGCCGTCTACGTTTAGGACGTATTTTATTGTTAAACATTAATAACAAAAAACTTACGTAACAAGTTACAACCGGACGAACAATTTATCTCTGTAACGGAAAATAACTTTGTTCCATTTAGCTGAAGTAATATACAAAATATGCCGATCATTTGGAACATTTTTTTATTGCTTTTGTTGAAACTACAAAAATCTGGAGCTGGCCTCTACTCTGTCGTAAGTCTGTTTTGTAGGTACACTAGATAGGGGTATATTAGAGTTAAATACAGTGTTTTAAAAACTACTTAATTATTTTATACGGTATAAAAAGAACAACCACTAAACATACTCCCTAAGCAATTTAAATCCTATATACGCTGTATTATACTGTCCGTGACATTTAGTTTATGGGAGGTACGCATTGGAAGGGGCCATTGGACTAGTGCACTTGTGTGAAGGCGGAAATGGTGGTAAGTGAGGTGTCAGCAGGCGGCGCCCGGCGGCGAGCGATAGTGCACGAACTGTGTTGCACTTTGTGTCCTTGGAGTATAACACAAACCCAGCCCGTTCAACTACTTAAACTAAGTTTGCGTATACTTGCTCATAGTTGACTAAAAGTTATGTAAAAAATTAAAATTATAGTTGTGGCTATTTTAAAATTTTGTGTTAGAAATAAACTGTTTATGAACACTTGAAGTTACTATAGTACTGTTGCGTGAAGGTTAGAAAAGAGCCTTGATAAAGAAAACCAGAAAAGTATTTCACGCCGTATCTTGGTTCAGATCAAATATGTTTCATATTATTTTCTGTGTAGATACAATTTTTTAAAACCACTTCATACATTTTCGATCAGTTCAAGCTCAAACATCGTGTGTCAACTTACGTGATATATTAATCTATACACCAAAACGATAGCGCGGGAAAATTCGTCGTGTTCATCACTACAGATTTTCATTTCAGATAAGCCCTTCGCAACAGTGGGGCTGGGTGTACATTATTTCAAGTAGTCATAGGACAACCACGTCTCGACCGCTATCCACGTTATTCAGAACAATTGGGAGGCAATAGTACGCCTCGATAAATCTAACGATGCCTCACCTAGTTGCTTGCAAGTATCCAATTGAATAAGTATCGATGGAATCCTTCGAGTGACTTTGAATAATTGCGCTCGTTATTATTGTCAACGGAATGTACGAGTCGAGGAGAAAAGTCAACGTGGTTTTCATTCCAACTTCATTGTTTTAAAACTACACAGCTTGCGACTACCGATTTCTGATTTTAAAATATTATTTCGAGGTACAGAGGTTATTTGTCCATTCATGTCGTGCGGTTGAAAGGTTTCGAACACGTGTGCTCATTGTACACAGACTGGAATTGATACGTGATTCCCGACGATTATTGCCAATTCTTAGTACCCGTAGGTATCAGTGGCTGAGAACATTTTTTTTACGAATTTATTTATACCTGGGCCATTCTTAAAAATATTAGCACTAGATTGAGCTATATAATTTTGTTAAATTATTTTTTAATAACATTTTATACATTTAAATTTAACATGTTTCCGGAAGACATCGTTTCGCTCTAAATCAAAAATATCATTGGATGGTCATCATTAGCACATTATTGTTATTTTAGTCCATACTTGAACCGTTATTTATGTAATCAATGAAGGATATATTTTACAACTGTTAAATTCTTCACGTCAACCAATGTCAACTCTACATTGAAGTAACTAACAGACATTTATTTTAAAATACTTAACAAAGGTACTAAGTTTCCGCAACCAATTACTTTTCAATTAGTAGTCTTAATTTTATCTGTGTATCAACCGTCCCATTTACAACACTTTAATTAGATCTTACTGAAAAATAAATGGAACAACTTTAATTACTCGGCACAACAGATACAATATGATACAACTACCAAATTGCTTTATTTACAACGAAGTTTTGAGAAATATTTTCTTCTAATATTTTGTTTCGTGGAAATATAAAGTGAGTTTAATATCGAGACACTGAGCAGTTGACGGCGACTAGAATATTGAACAATTTAAAAAGTTGAACAAAGTTTTGATTCTATTTTTAGACTGTTTAAACTAGAGGCCGATATCTAGTTAATTAAGAATTTAAATCATTGAAAACTCCGCTCACTCACCTTATAAAATATTGTACGAGAGATACGTAAGCGTCAAAAGTATAACTTATTGTTTACGAGTACGGCGCACAATTTTGAAGATGGTTTATTCAACGTTTTGTAATAAATTCATATTCCGTATTCTTATAAAAACATAATGTCCTTATTAAAAGTATACCAACTTAGAACGTTTACAAAATTAAATGCAATATTGTAATAGCGTGAACAACTCATGCAAACAAGTCATTACTTATTTGTTTGTTTAATTAGAACGACCGCAAACCAATTACGCGAACAATGTAATTTTAATTTGCATCCTTTCAGCATTTTTATAGAAACACTATATTGTTATTTATGGCGTTGTGTACGGAAGGAAATATCCATCGAGTAAAGCGCCGTTTGTTTTTAATCATCTCTAAAACGTGCGATAGTAAAAAGAAAGAATGCGATACCCTGAATACTAACAAGCAATCTTGGTATCAGGTGTAGCGGTAATACCAGAACTCGAAGTAATGTATGGTTTCAATATGTGTTATCAAAAAAACGGCTCGCAAACGTCGCCGGTTTGCATCTTTTATTATACGACGCTCCGTATCGAGGTGATACTTTTTTATTTTTGTGAAAACACCTCAGTTTTACAAATAGTTTTTAAACTAAAATGTTTGTGGTATTTTATTTGTTTTTCCTGTAATTAGCCTGTTTTTTTGTCATTATGTATTAGGCAAAAATAATAGAATTTAAAATACGTGTCTTAATGTCTATAATATAATTTTTGTAATGATAAAAATATGATTCTAAATAAACATTAAATATAATTCTGATTTTCTACTAAAAAATTTTTCTGTTCGTTCAAGAACAACTCGAACAGAATGAAAGGCAGCACAAGCCCTTCTAACAAAGAATGCCTCGCTCGGGAGTGAATATTCCAAGCATCCAGCTCCGAACAGAAACTTTACGTTATTTTTAGATTTTTTTTTTCTAAAATATTTTTGCTTCCACTTTTATGCATGTGCTATGTAGTAAAGAAATTATAATTTAATAAGAAGGTGATATTCTCGAATTATTTTCTTCGTAAATTTTAGACAAAAATTTATAATAAATAAATCATGTTCATTATTGCCTTTACAGTCAAACGCTAAAATGACTTGACTACTATTCAATGAAAACTAAGTCCCGAAACTGATAGAAAATTAACAGATCATCATTTACGAACATTACTACTATACCTCTGACATTTATGAAAGTAGACGTACAGTTGTTTCGTACTTGGAAACCTTTACCGTTCCCGGGCATGACGCGTCAGGCACGAGTCACGCGATAATCCTGTTCTAATGAATTGACAGCTGTCACTGAAATTACGGACACAATCCACGTTACAATGCTACATACGATACGCGATACAACGTGTATTTCTAAGAATTTGTTGCTCCTAGAAATAATAAGCAGGCTTGCTGATTCGAGGGTGCAAACAAACTATTGTTCGCAGATTTCTTTGAGCGATCTTCGCGAGATGGCGTTAGTATGATAAAAAATATTTATTGGTTATTTTGCTGCTGTTAAAAACATGGTCTCCATGAATATGAGCCATGTACAATATTTTTAGGGGTTTTGTGACGGACATATTTGAGATAAACATCAAACAAAAAAAAAATGTTTTTAAATCTGCCAATACTTAAACAGTCCAACAGGATATACCTACATACCTACTATGTCTTACTGGCTACAAGAAGGAGTGATTATGACTAACCCTACAAAAACTTGACAAGCAAAACAATTAGTCAGAGGAGAAGGAGTTGCCCTAGTTTTAGACGAAATTATTCATGCGATTTACTGCAGCACGTGGCCGTTGCGGTTGACGGATACCATTCACATAGTTTGCGCTAAATTTAAAGCTTACTTCTAGGAAGGCACCATGATGGTGACGATGCAACGAACCGAGGTTATATTCACTTTACTTTCTATTGATAATATGTTTAATTGTTGCCTGTTGGCTGCCATTTTGCAACAGTTCGGTAATTTTACAACGTAACTCTAAGAGAACATCGTATTATGTGTTTAAAGAATTGGACTGTAAATATAATATGATTGAGAAGTTGCAGTTTCATATTCCGTTTGTGATTAACCGCATATTACTACGTTTTTTTCATCGCTCAATCGTTATTAATTTCGATAAAATTTTTCATGGAGACATTTAAAATCTCGAAATCAAACGTGGGCTATTTATTATTCATCACTTTTAAGGCTGTACAGCAGAATAGCGCGCATCAGCTAGTATTAAAATAAAGAACGTTCAAGTAAACGGTCATCGATTGTCAAAGTGAATGCACCAAAACCGTTTAATTTTGTTGGTAGATCAGTGAGTGTATCTGACAAACAGTCTCTTAGAAAAGTTGTTGATATCTGCCTTCACCATACACATATCAATACCTCTCTCTATCTTATAATTTATTCAAAAGAAATGCAATTTGATATTTTAAATTCCTCTCTTAGGGTTATTCATCTCGATCAGTTTTCTAAGCAGTTATTTAATCGAGTGTCAATCACTCTCCCAGAAACTTGGCAGTTGTATTTGTAGTTTAGAACTTCGAGTGATTTGCTTTGCTTTGATTGAAAGATAAATTAAATGGACGACAATTTAATAACGTACTTACTTGTACCTACTTAGCCTGCCAATCTTTTTAGTCAACGATATACGAATACGTATTGTTGTGATTTTTCTTGATATTTTTTTAGTTCTCTCGTAGTAAGTTAATGGTTTTGTAATTGTTGTGGTGAACTGTAATGATAAACTATTCAAGTCAGATAATATCTTTGAACCGCTAAGCGACGTTTCAATACATGCAGCTGTTCCTCAAAATAACACTGGTCATATAAACAGTGCGAACACGTAGTAGGGGCCGGCGAATATTGTAAATTAAAGCCACGAGTTTCTTAAACAAATTGTACAAAAAGTTGCATTGGACGTAGTGTGGGCCATCTGGTTTGTGTCGGAAACGAGTGCCAGTCGCATCGGCGTCGATACACTTCGCACATGGGCATCGAATTGAGTGCCTTTTAATCGCGACCCACTTACATTGATTACGATTGGGTAAGGTGTACACCAAATAAATACGCTTTCAGCTCAGTGTTTAGAACTACGATATGTTAAGTGGAATTGTAATCGAAAATAGCGCGCCTACATCCAGGTCAATTTAGGAATTATTCATTTTTGTGTTCATCTGTTAGCTTCGCAACCGCAGACACATTTCATTAGTTTCGCTTAAAAGAGCATAAAAAGCATCGGTATTCTGAAAGTAAAATTATTCAATACATTTCAATTATTTCATTCTTTAAATTTTATAGTGTACCTCATAGCACAAGGAATAAAAAAAAACTATTCATGTTACAAAATTAAGCTACTTTACAAACCCACAAAACAATAACCATACTTAAAATGCAGCATTTAGCAGTAAGTTGCACCGCGCTTGCATCATATACGAAATAAATCCAAACAAAATATTTGAGAAACTTCTTGTTTTTTAATCGTTTTAGCGCGGGTCTTTCATAAGGTTCTGTACTGTTTTACGAACGTTTAAACATTTTAATTAAACCACTTACCTAGTACGAAAAACGTTAAGTGGCAACTATACGATCGGCGAGGGTTCTTAAGCTTCGTTTTAAAATTCTTTCTTGTAAAAGCTGCCCCATAACGATATAGTTGTTCCGAACGTTTGTTATTTTTCCCGACTAATTTTATTGTACTTGGTAAATTACCTCCGACCAAAATAGATTCTATTAAAAAGCTCTCGTCTCTAACGATAAAATAATTAAGGGGTCTTCTAAATAATATAATAAAGAAAAAACAAGCCCTCTCGGTGCCCACTTGTTTGTTTCAAGTTCATGTTTTATTATCTCGGGCCAGTTGCGTTCGACGGAAAACTTATGTGATGTTTCATCGGTTGATGTATCGATTCGATAAGTGCGTATCGTAGTCACGAATATAAGCAATTTATTGGTTGTCTGCGTTGTCTATTTTGCGGGACGTTTAACTTTGCACAGTTCATCATGGGCTTCAGGCAGGCTGTAGTGGACAAGTTGGGGGAAATATTGCCATAATCACAGCGCTCGACCGGCGGGAGCCGAGCGTTGTTCGCACTGCGATGTTGATCCAACATTTATTGCGGCACGTGACTGAGCGCCGACGACGTACTTACTTATGCTGCTAATGGGGTTCTGCACTCCTCGTAAACTAAATTTAGTGTGGAGATTTAATAGGAAGAGATAGTGGAAAAAAGCCTATTTAGAATAGGTTACCAATGATTATACATATAGCTACATAAACCGCAAACTCCGTCTAATTTTGTAAATATATTACCTGTGTTAAAACGTGAAGACGTTGAGCTCTTACATGAAAGCGTCGGTATACACATTAGCATATCTGTGTTATTTCAATTGCCGTACATGCATTAATTCCTTGGCAGAGCACCCAACGATGCAATGAGTGCAGATACGATCGTAGTGATGTTATGATATCGTGAAATACATCTATGTTAAAGAGGCTTATTATAAAATACCTTAAGCAGTTGTGTCGAATAGTAAAATTTACTGTAAAATTAAGATGCTTTTAAGTAAAAAATTATAAAGCCTATTTTCATTCCCAACGTCATTATATGCTATGATATTATAATCGTTCGGTTATATCGTGTGCAAACAAATTTCGTGATGAAAGAAATTGAATATGTTTCAGCGTTGCTGACTGTATAAACAACGGGAGCGTTATTCATAATATGGCTGTACCATTTATTATTCAGCATTATATTGTTTATGTGCTTAACTACCGACGTTTGTATTGTACGCCCACCTGTTTAAAATACTATTGAAAGACTTGGAATGTTTTTGGTCATTAATTTAGTGGTTTCAGATAGAACATAAGACTTTATCTTTGAGATGATTACCGGCAAAATGTACAGAACAATTTGCCAGAATGCTGTTGCAATACATTCTTACACTATCACCTAGGACAACCAATATTATGGGGTTAATGTTTTTACATTCTGCTTACACCTTCACTCGTAACAGTGTAACCATTTTGATGTCATAAAAGTAAACTTTGAGACAAAGTAACTGGGTGATTTTTCACTTTCAAACAAGCGTCGCAATATAAACGACACATGTCACTTAGTATTGTATTACACGAAGAAATTATGTCTGAGCCCACATCCTCTTAAGTTATTTGTCTATCTCACTGATGTCTGGCACACAAGCTCTCAAGTACATTCGAGTTACTCTAGATTGCAATACACTACAGTAATATATTAACATTCATAGCTGCGACAGAGTTCGTTATACTGGGAACTTGATTCAATCGCCGGTAACCCGATATAAGGTTCACACATAATGTAAATTGTACGTCAGAAGCAACGATCTCTGAGTAATTACTACTTGCTACGTACATGTACTTTCTAACGTTCTACAGTTCTACAGTTCTATACAAACACTACAGTTCCGAGTTGTTGTGAAATCACGTATCGGTAGGGCTGCCATTCGATTTCATTTGCCGTTAAAAGTTTTGGGCATGCTCGCCAACTAGTTAGGAACTGTTGTTGCATATTTGTGAGCATACGCGACGGTTATGTTAATGCTCTTAAAACAGCTTGAAGTACAGGTACTATTTATTTTAGTTTTGTAAAAGCTTTAACTGAAAGTTTTATATTCTGTTATTTTGAGATTTTATTTTATAAATGGTAGACATTAATGATATCAATCATCCGTGAAGAAGGGTTGCGTTATTATTTTGCTCTATAGCATTGTATTATTTTCAAAAATCGTGGTCGTTTATTTATCTACGTACTTTCGTACCTGTGTATATTCACAAGGAGCAATCGCCATAATTCTGTTCACCGTAATTCAGTAGCAAGTAGTAGAGCGATAAACTTAAGTTAGATTAACTGTCCTACCTTCCCACATAAACTGTCATGGATGTTTATGACACACGGAATCGACGGCTTTATGGCACAAAATTATCCAACTAGGATAAACGCTGCTACTTCATACTAGTAATAGATTTCCGTGCACCCTGCACGAGCTAGTAACCTTTTCAACTTTCATTTGCGGTATAAAAACAGCAGAAAATAGGCATTCACCTTTTAACCATCCATCATTCAAAAGTGGATTAAAATCAATGTTCTCAAATGTCGCTCATTATTACGAAAGGAATAAAATCTTGGGTGATTCCCAGGCGACTTACAGATAAAATTATTGCCATTCGTTTTTATATCTTTTTACTTTACTCCGGGCAGCCCTGGCGACCAAGTGAATGTGTCAATAAAGATCCCGTTCAGTGCTCGATAAATGTCGCGGCGTAGTAAACAAGCAGTTGTGCATTTTATGTGTAATTAAACGAGGTCGGAGCGCCCCTGGGAACAGCGACAACATTTGTTTACCTACGACCGCCTCCGAGTTCAGGCCGTGTCTGGCGACCTTGTTCCCAACGATGGTCGAGTGCCGTGCCCGTTACGGCATGTCACACGATAATCATTTGCCAGTTTGGCAGTCCTTAGTGTACTAACACCCATAAACAGTTGCCGTTTAAGCGTAATTGCTGAACAAAAAATGTTAACTTAATAAATGTACCTACTGTAATGGCGCTCTCGTTATTGCTGTCTGCAGGCTACTACAAAAATGTAATTTTGGTTGCCACGTTTGTCTAAAGCGCAGATGTTAGTAGTAGCGCGGAATATTCATATAAAATTTACGATTAGCAGTTACCTGCAGTAAGACTAAAGTAAAATTCTACACTTTAAACCAAAATTCTGTACTTAATTCTCAACAAACGCACTTTATTTTTCAAACAATCTTAGGCTTTTGAAGGGGTACCGAGAGAATGTGTACGTGATGAAAATTTTAAGCACTTGTTTGAATTTTCAAATTCTCCATTCTTCTCTCTGTGGCGCTATTTATCTCGAATATTTTATCTTATGTGTTTATTTGTAACGTTTCACCACAGAATTTAATTTATTTTCAGTTGAACGTGGGTTGGTGGAATTAGTTGATGTCTCTTATAAATGCTTTACTTTAAATAGAGTTTTATACATTTCAACGAAAACATTTACTATTTCAAGGACTAAACTAGGGGCACACTTACCCGTTGCACAAAGAATGAGTATAAAGTTTATAGTCTCAAGTACTTTTAACACCGGCTTTACGTTTGACCGTAAGACTAACGTAAACTCTTTTAAAGAGGTACTTGTATTGGAACTTAAGATAGTCAATTACTTTGACGATACTATAAGCAATTGAGCAGAGACATTGAATTTTTAGAAAAGTTTAATTTGAGTGAAACGAATACTACCGCGGCGCGGCGAGTGCTGTTGGCAGTGACACAGCTATATAAAGTCACATATTTCAATAAGCAGCTTACAGGTCAGTGCTTGCCCAAAGCTCTGTGATGTCACATCGCTAAATGGAAACGCACATCAACTAAATGGATCATTTTTGAAAATATTTTCGCGAACAATATTTTGTTTTGATAAAGGATTCTTTTAGAGTTTTTGTTTGATGAAACATTGGTTTACTTTATGGTAGACCATACGATATCCGCGTCACGACTGAAACATTTTTTTGAGATTGTGATCAAAGAGCGTTAAAAATGTAATATGGACAATAAATTGTGTTTGTGATATATTTAAAAGATATGTAATATGTTATTCAGATCAATTTTTAAAGCAAACACTTGTTATGAGCCCTACAAGAGAGTATGAGGGCTATATCAATCACTTTTTGTTCATACAATTCTAGATATTGTTATGTTATATTTCTTTTACTGCGTCTATGTTCTAGGCGGTAATGAATGCAGCTATTATTTACAAATTTATCTGTATTAATATTATAAGCTGAAGAGTTTGTTTGAACGCGCTACCTCAAGTAGTACTGGTCCGATTCGAAAATTTTTTTCACTGTTAGATAGCCCATTTATCAAGGATATCATCACGCAACGACTAATAGGAGCAAAATACCAGTCAAAAATGTTACAAAAACGGGAAAAATTTTGACTCTTATGTGACGCAAGCGAAGTTGCACGGGTTAGCTAGTTTTCAATAATGGCCTGGAGATAGTTGGCGTGCCCGATATATGACAATAGACTCGATACCCTCTAACTAACGTAACGCGGGTGTATTTCATACACCTCTGCCTACACCTTCGGGTGTAACAGGCGTGACGATGATATGACGTATGTGTTTATTTTCCCGTAAATAAAATTAAGATCCAATATCTGTCTGCTTTGTTTTGTTAGCGTAGAGTTGCCATCTTTAAAATTTGGAAAACTGGATAAGACGCGTGAAAACCCCGGATTTTAGAGTCCGAAAGCCGGACATGTCAACAAGAAGAGCAACCGCGACGGGAGGAGTGGGGCAACGGTGAATATACTTGGTTCGTCGGTTGATCGTGGTGTGCGAGCATAGGCGCGTGACTCGCAGGCGGCCCAAATTTTTTTTTGTATTAATTTTTTAATACCCGGTCTACAAATGAAACCATCCCCGGACGCTCCCCGGATGCCCTCGAAACTAGGACAAATCCAGGGAAACCCGGACGGATGGCAACCCTAAGTTAGCGGAGGCATGAAGCGTGCGGGCCTAGTGACCAATGGTAACCAAATATTCGTACAGTAGAACACACGTAGCACGTACATTGTACAATTGTCGGGTCTTCGCAACAATCCATACATATTGTACAGGCTTCAATCCGTTCGTTTATACTAACAAGCTTCTATTAACGTTATTGTGCGCTTGTTATAATTCTGACTTTGATATTCAATACCTGTTGTGATGTTACATTATTGTGGGAAGTCTGTATTATAAGTTAATATTAAATAGTAATTAATTTTGAAATAGAGTTTTCATAATCATTTTTTAAACGTGTTTTTTTGTTTTATATCACTTTGTGATTCTTCCTTCCGTAAGGTATTTGCTCTGACATGTTATTTTTGTTGTTGATCTGTATAATCCAAGAATTACCTTAAAAAAATTGTTAGGACAAAAACCCTTCCCTTGTCCTAAAGAAAATTTTACAAAAACAGTAAGTCGAATAAGTTGTATTATTATATATGAGCAGTGATAGCCGAGTGGTATAAGTTGACACTTCCCACGCAAGTGGTCGCAGGTTCGAACCCGAGGCAACACACCAATGACTTTTCGAAGTTATGTGTGTATTAGAAATAATTATCACATGCTCCAACGGTGAAGGAAAACATCGTGAGGAAACCTTGCATGCCTAAAATTTGTTTAATACATTTATTGAGGGCATGCAAAGTCCCCAACCCGCACTTGGCCAGCGTGGTGGACTCAAGGCCTAACCCCTCCCTTATTACGGGAGGAGACCCTTGCCCAGCAGTGGGACATTAATGGGTTAAATTTATATAAATTTATTATTATATATGAAGCTATATGCGCTTAGCAACACTTTTGGCCATATTTTGTTATTTTTTTAGAGAACTTGAACACTGAATTATTATTATGATACACAGAGTTTAAACTATTTCAGACAATGATGAACAAGGTAAACTATTAGTAGTTTAAGTATGCAAATATGAGTTAATATTTTACAACGAAATTATTGAAGTAAATCAGCAAAATTATATAGGTAAAAAAATAACTTATAAAATAAGTGTCAAACAATAAAAACTAACAAACCTATTTTCTCAAGAAAATAACTACGATAAAAAGAAACAGTGCAAATAAAAGGTTATTCGCATATATAGATACATAGACTTTTTAGCGGCGACCTAAGTAAATAATTGTAACAGAATTATAACAACAAACCCTGATTTCAAGGAATCGTAGAAAAATAACAGAAGCCGTAACGTAACGTAGAACACATATAAATATTTAATGAGAAGAGTTATTTTAGTTTTACTGAAAACTTACTTAAATACATATATTTTTATCATATAATTCCGACTATAATGTAAAATGTAGGAGAGTGGTTTGATTAATTGTATACTTATGTAAAGGTATGTACAAGTGTCTCATCAGATTCACTTCTATTTAAGTTAAAATGTAGTATTTGTTAATGTATTTTGTCAGAGCATAAATTAATAATATTTGATAAAAATAAAATATTGAAGGATTTAAAAAATGGGAATAGCAGGATAGCTATTCTATTTAATGTATTGCCATCGCACTACCTAAAGAAACTTATTAGCGACTTTAACCAACAATGTGTGTCTCCATCGCTTTGTTTCAGCTACCTACGTTTACTAATTTGATTATTCTTAGTATTTACAATGAGTCGAATTATTAAATGTTACATCACTGACTTTAATAATTACATAATAATATAGAAAATATTATGTTTATATCAGTGTTGTAATTTTATTTTTTGACCATAAAGCTTACTTTGACCTCAAAACTGCTTTTTAGACGTTGAAACGTAAACCTATTGTGACAAAACTGTTAGGACTCTAAATCTGTTTACCGCGGAC
The DNA here is from genome assembly GCF_050436995.1 of Anticarsia gemmatalis. Lineage (NCBI taxonomy): Eukaryota > Metazoa > Arthropoda > Insecta > Lepidoptera > Erebidae > Anticarsia > Anticarsia gemmatalis. The sequence goes on along the minus strand of NC_134753.1, from coordinate 9,590,325 downwards.
CTAGATTTTTTGAAGATTGACAGCACTATTAGTACAGCAAAAAGAGTAACTATTTTTGTATCAAAAAACATTTTCCAAGTGAAACGTTAAAGAAACTACCTAACTCTATTTATTACAATACCTACAATCTACATACTACTTTCATATCATATTGCTTTTATTTTTCTTTTACTTTTACTATAGTACTTTGCTCAAAATTATGACATGAAATATTCGTAGGCGAGGCTAAATAGAGTTATATAATACCCAGGCACATTCATATGGCTAGATTTTGTCCTGTGCCTGCGCCTGTGAAGTGTGAATTATTAAGTACGTTCGTAAGGGCACTCCACAATGGTATTTATAACAGAGTGGAGACTGAAATATAACGCTTTATACTACTGAGTCTGCTTTAGAAATGGAATATTTAGATTTTAATATTTGACTGTTTTGGAAAAGCTCGATTTATGTTAATGAAAATGCCTCGGATTTCCGCCCTGCAGTTGCTTTATTTAACATCTTTGATATTATCGTTCAATAGCTTATTTACGATATTGTAGATGATCTCAAGCCGCTATCAAACAATTGAAATTGTATTCGCCACTTCTGGATAAGAAAAATATGAAATTAATAAAAACTACTTTTGGTGATCTATTGAGTTATGTCAAAACTCGTAAAAAACAGTTGTTGCTTATAATTTTAACTATCTAGAACTGTACCTCGATTCTCTACCACTATCGACTACCGACAACCGGCTAGCTATCGACATTTGACATTTAGAATGTACTGCCAAAATGTTTCCTACGACACCCGTCAGAGGCGCTGATCAAATTTTCATACAAAATTTCTCGATGAAAGTTCGGTTGTCGGTAGTCGATAGTAGTAGAGAATCGAGCTACAGGTCACTGACAGGTTTTGGGTGTTTTACGAATAACTGTTTTAATTAAATCACACACATAATAACTGAATTTAGAAGTGACTAATAGATCGAATTTCTGCCCTACAAATTGACCTTTTGGAGGCTTATGTCGTTCTAAGAAACCTTACTGAAATGCCGATAGACATCTCAATCGAAGTCTTGAATTTCTGTGAATGAGGTTTGAAGGAAAGCTCACTGACCGACTGATCGGATTGTTCAATGACCTCTGCATAGCCTAAATAATCTAGGCCTAAGATGTTTTGTATTCCATGAAGCTATAATCCTAGACTGAGGGATTCCGGGAGCATTGCAAGTTCTCATAAAATATTATTACTTATTTATATTTGATTTTATTTTTCTCTGTGTTCTGCCGGATAAACTAATGTTACGGGCCTAATTATTATGAGCCTATATCGTCCCACTGCTGGGCAAAGGCCTCCCCCATAGCTTTCATAAAATAGAAACTTAAAAATGTAACCGCTGAAAATGTATTTAATACATGAGCAGAACAGTGGCAAATGGTTAGTTAACTTATAAATTAATTACATTACTCTTCTTTTTATCGCGCCATAAAACTAAAGAATAAGAAGTAACAATAAAGTAGTTTTAAAAATATTAAACGTGCGACTAGCGCAAGAAGTCCGCATGAAATCTCTATAGACCGTATTAATTGTGAAAACGACTGTATCTAGTCCCGTTTGAGTTACAAACTAGTTACGGGCAGTTAGCTTAAACATTTTAGGGTTCCGTGCCCAGAGGGTGTCAACAGACCCCTGTTAGTTTGTTACGAACACTGTCTGTCCGTCTGTCTGAGTTCTGTCTGGAAAGTCAGAGAGAAAGTAAATGTTTGTAACCTTTATAATATATGACCAGATAACCACTGCAATATAATAAGTGTATTTTTTACAAAATATTAGCATCTATATAACCTCATCTATTTAGAACAGGTCGGTGGTGCACGATTTCAGACTTGAATTTACAGCCAAAAAAAATCTTTCGATTAAAAAACACAAAGCTTACGAACCTTTGAACTATGCTTTTGACAAACAAATCATTGAAATCAAATATTTAATTAACACAGTGATCATTTTGCTCTAATACGGAACGGTGTATGTATAAAAGGGATTTACGCTAGTTCAGTTTTTGTTATGACTAGTGATAATTACCGTCCTTAAGGACCTTGACAACGGTACTACATATGACGTCATTAGTTTAAAGTAAGTGTTGACTTTACGTGCTACATTACATTTGTGGGACTTTAATTTTAGTTTAGGTAGTCGTCTCACCGCCTTTGTATCGAATGCTAAATAATGTCAACGGTAGCGCAATTTTATACAGTCGTTAGGTACTATCGAGTATCGAGAGTTTGACATTTTACAATGTTTCTACGGAAAACATAGTTTTTACGGAGCCCGATAGAGGCGCTTATCAGATTTTCGTGCAACATTTCTCGATACCTAGCCGGTTGTCGGTAGTCGATAGAGGCAGAGAATCGAGTTACGGTTTAAGATGAAAAAAGACTATCGAAATCATTTTGTATCCAGTGTGATTTGATATTTGTTTTGTTATAACGTTAATTCAGAATCGTATTTTTTTCTAGTACATCAGTTGAGAAATAAAATAGCATATAGTTTTTCTTTTATAATATGATATGGCTGACTATTGCGGAAGTAATATTTCATTTGTCTTTCCACTTTCATGTTATCTCAGTGCTCATTCACGTTGACTCGCGGGCGCGGTGGCGGGCGCGGTCGCGAAATATCAAACATTATGGCGATGTACCGAAGTGTTCACGTACAAACCGTTCGCGCGGTCTAAGTCGCGGGCGAGCTAGCGGTGCCGCGCGCGGCCCGCGTGGCGCGCTCGCGCCAATATCAAACAAGTGAAGATGTTCGTGTGTGTTCACGTCGAACTAGCGGTGGCGGGCGCGATTCACTCGCGATGTCAAGTAAGATCAACCAGTTTGAGCCAAACGCCCGCCTGGCGGCCAACGTGAACACAAATCGCCACGTCCCCGCGCTCGCGACCGCCACCGCGCCCGCGAGTTCCAACGTGAACAAGCACTTAGGATTTAAACTTTATTTCAGTAGCGCGATTCTCTACCACTATCGACAACCGTCTAACTGTCGAGATATTTTGTATGAAAATCTGATCAGCGCCACTAGCGGACGGCGGGCGTTGGAATTATGTCTGCAGTACATTTCAAATGTTTAAATCTCCGTACTCGATGGTACAGATTGTACAGAAGAGCGCTACTGGTCTTTGCATAACATTATTAATCTGATATTTTTTTGTTGGAATTACCTTTTGAAAGAATCAAAAACATTTGCGTAAATATTTCATATTAACCCAACAAGCAAGCTTAATCTAAAAAAGGACATGTACCTAGTTAAATTCCATTATTGTGAACGTATAAAAAAGATGGGCAGTAAATAATTTTCTTGTAACATGTACGGTACCCGGAACAATGCCGAAAATGTTTGCCTTTAATTTAATGATCGCTGTTTGTTTATTTTTGACTCTTCACAAACAATACACAATATTCATCCAGGAAGGTATACTACTGCAGGATCTCTACCAAACTTATTGTTCTCGCGGGAAATCAGAATGGTTGCATTATCGACTTGCGTCGTAACATTTACAACAACGGAATACTAAGACTAGGACACTCGAGCACAAACTAAACGCCCACTGCGACCAACTGTATCAAGTACCTAACCAAAATGTACAACCATATGAAGCTGTCCTGAGCATCTGATATAATATTATATGCTATACGTACGTGTGTATAAGATACGAGCCAAACGCTTATCCTTTCGCACACATTGATAAAGTTTTAGCGCGTTTGAATGGCAATGGCTGACATTATCGTAAAAGTCGAAACTTTGTGTTGAAATAGCTTCAGCGAAACATAAGGGGTTCACGTACAATTGCTAAAGTTTCTAATATACTAGGATATACGCTCCTATTGTTCCCATAATATCTCATAAAAATGTCGTACGACGTAAACTGTCTCGTTGAAGTTGGGATGTGAAGGCCCCGGGGCGCGGGAGCGAGGTGCGCCGAGGTGCCTCTACGTACATATATTAAGGAACAAATTCCTTAATCCTGAAAGTGAAGCCGTCGTCGCCGGCCGGCCACGTGGGTCTTCCTGCCGATAGAATTACATCGGGATCGAAATACACTTCAATAAGTGCCCAGCCGTATACACGGCGAAAATTAACATTTTAAACGACACGATTCAGGGTTGTGTTACGAAAAACGGACGACAAAATTACAGCTTTCTGAACAATAGTCATCTTTCCGTTTTTATTGTTACTTTATAGTATAACGATAAAGTTTAAAACATCCTTTATCATTAATGTGCCCCAAATACTTATACTCAAATATGTATTACACAGAATTCTAGGTTGTGAGATCGTAATTAAAGTTTATAAACTAACAATTTTGTTTCCTTTATTGAACTACGTCGTTTTATTACAATGTTATCTACTTTCAGCTTCTATAGAATTAGAACATCCTTACCTTTACCTCTTATCAACAAGTACAAAAATAATAGAGGTCTAGTGCGAGCCCTAGCGCGAGGCCAGACCACCAGTCGTCAGGAGCGGCTCAGCTCTCATCACACAAGTGTGTAATCACTTCAACAATAAACCGAGGGACCACGTAATTGGTCACCTTTTCAGTTAACAACCGCATCAATGTTAATTTAATAGCGTCGTTAGGATAATACGAGTGGCTCCACAATTCTTATTCAATTGCTCAATGAAAGCGAGCGAACAGCCATTTATGAACGTGTAGCCGAGGATGAATAATAACGAGTGTGATGTAGCGACAAACTACGTATTACGTGTAACAAACATAATGTAATTACCGTTGATTGTTTACGCTTAATGCAACAATGTGTACAAAGCTTCAGTGAGTGGCATTAAGCACTTCTCACGTGGTCTAATTAAGTGTTACACTTAGAGTGGTGGCGGGCGAGGGTGCCACTCAATTATTCGCAACTTGATGCGGGATCACGGGCGCCTACCGCCGCGCCCGCCGCGCTCCGCTCCGCCACAAATCCGACCGACGCATAGCAAAATTCCACACCGCAATTATGTGGGATACGCGACACTCAGCAGATGGATTATGTGAAATTAAGCGCAGAACAGTAACTAAGTGAGCATAATTCACACCATCTCACAGACAACGTGCGCGGCTCGCCTCGCATTACTTGTGATACGTGATGATGCTACTACTTCAACTTAATGGATATTCATTTTTTTATGAACACATATCATTATAATGACGTGTAATTTAGATGATTCTGAGAACTCATGTTTAAACAGTATTTGTATTTTATAATTTATGCATATTTTTTGGAATTTTATTGTGCTATGATCAAAGTAATCTAATCTCATCAATCGGACATAACAATACAGTGACTCACGTTACATTACAACAACGGAATTTAATTTCTGTACGTTTGCAATCTCGTCTCCAAAAGTTGAAACCGTGAAAAAATGATTTTAAACTTTTAAATGCAGTTATTATTCAAAGGGTATAATTCATTTCATGCTTCTATGGAGTAGTGGTGTTGGAAACGCGTCTCAAACGTTGTTATGATAGAGTTTAGTTTCGTTTGCGGAGAAGTCTGGCGTTGCCATAACATTGTGAGATTACCAGCGTGTCGTTACGATGCTCGTTTAGATATGGCGCATGAAGAATTGCAGATCTAGAAACGACACGAAGACTTAACGGGAAGTCACGGAGATATTCTAACTTGGGTACGAATATTTTTATACATTTTGACAGCTGTATATAATATTTTTATTTAAATTAAGACTGTCACGGTTTCAGTAATATGAAAATTTAATAACATAACTATAAAAATTAGGAGAAACGACATACAATTTTATAACCCAGTATATAAAATTAAATTAATAATATTGCGTCAATTGGTAATACGTACGTTATTTGGGAGGAGTTTTTCAGGCCTCTTTTACGTTCCACTGTGGTCAAAGGTCTACTTAGACCCTTTCGAAAGTCTTGACTGATAGTCAACAAGTAGAATACTAAAAAGCCTGCCTATTGTTCGTCCCTCCCATATTAATTATTAGCAATAGTCATTAGTACATAATAGTCAGTACACTAATATACACACGTGCTATTTGTTCAACAATTACGTTCGGACGTACATTGTGCTCGCATTATAGGCATATCATCAGCCCTAATGATAATGCTCTATAATCCGTGACGAGTACCTATATATTGACACTATATACTAGGTACATGAAAGATACCGACTACATTATGCAATGATCGAATAACTATCTATATAGGTATATACCACTAAATTAAGTTGTTAAAAACAGTTGTTAGAAAAAAGTAGGTGCTCGCGAAAGTGTCGCACTGAAAATTGTAGATTATTTTTTAAGTTCCAGTTTAAAATAATCAAATTGAGGATATTAATGATAATATTGCACGCTTAATAAGAGACTGGCCTATCTCAAAAAATTAGATTTGTAGGAAACCGAAAAAAAGTTTTTGAAATCATAGTAATCATTGTGAAAACGCATGAGAGTGAAAGAGACAGAATTTAGTCATTCGGTCTACGAACGAGATATCGAAAAAAATCTGAGATAGATAGATAGATGGCGTTGAAACGCAATCTATCTTAACTCATTTTGGACCTAACCGTAATTGGTCAGATTATTATTGAGCGTGCGATTATATGAATATCTACTAAAACAATAATTAAATCTAATTGTTTTTATACTGGCACAGAAACAGTTTAGAGTTCTATTACGATTATTACGAACAATAAATATCGTTGCATTTGTTATCAAAAATAAAATGTACACTAAAACAGACAAGCGCAGATAAATTAATACAATTGTACAATAACAGAACGTATACAGAATTAAAAACTAACATCCAAATATTTGTAACTAATTGCAGGTTTTATTTATTATCCTTTTGTTTCATTTATTGTTTTTTTTTCTATACATTTTGTATGGTTGTAAATATATTCTTTTTTGTTAATTAGTCATTGTTTAGTTTAGCATAATTCCTCATTAATTGAATAAAAATATAATCTATTGTCTTCAATAAAAAATTGCAGGTCTATTATATAAAACCTTAAAATAGCATTCAAAAAAAGGTTTGTAAGGATTGTACCAAGTAGCGTTCTTTGGTCTCTGCCTACCTCTATCAGAAAAAGGCGTTATTTTATGTATGTAAGACAGCACTCACTAAAAATATTTTTAAACAAAAATCGTGGTTTACTTCAAACTTCTAAACATTTTGACAGTTTGATAGTAACCCATTATCTAAATCCATGTAAAAATTACATTCTAACATACGCACGGTAATAAATAGTCAGTATTAAGTCTTTTAAAATCAAAGTCCCAGTACATTTCTAGTGAATGTTACCGACGCTACAAAGTTATATTGTGAATTAAAAAGATTAAACTCCTCGTTAGCAGCTTCCATTTGAATCTTTAGACCATTTGCTCGCAATACCATTTGCCTTTCTTCTTTAACTTTTATAGAAAAAACAGTCCTATGTAAAACGTTCACTGGAAGAGTTGTCGTATTTTCAAAGTCTAGGCAAAGTACGTATTATCGTACATTCTGAACAGATTTAGCATTGTGAGAAGTTAGCTTGTAAAACGGTACGCATTTACATTAAAGAATTAAGTCTATTTTATTATAGTTATTCATGCATTGTCTGCGTCTTCTGATTAACATCTTACGTTAATGTAACAATTTTTCAGTCAGTTGAAAAGTCTGTCTGTTTTAACGATATGTTTATCTATTTTAATAACTTTTATGTACTCAATAATAAAACTGCAATAGACAGAATCAATACTAAATACAATTAGTTATAACGATCCTTGTTCGTGACAAATAATACTTACTGTTTCTTAAACGTCATACTAATAGAAGTACTTTGTCTGTACAAGAATTAACGTCTAGTACGAAAGTCGTTTATCCTGTAAAAGACAAATAAGCGAAAAATGGTTTACAATGTCAGTCGCGTCGCTTCGGAAAGCAGTATTAACTAAGAAGCAGCCTTCTTGCATTTATAATTAACTTGAGTTAGTAACTTGTTGTCATTTAGTAAGAAACTCATTAGCTACTCCTTAGAAATATTGTCGACTGCCGGTGTTACGCCGGCTTCACAGACCGCCAAGATAAGACGAGACCATTTCACAAATGTTCCGGTTTGTTACGAATTGCAAATAACTAAGGAACAAAACATCTCTTTGTGTTTATTTTACCTAAATATTTCGTTGACTTAGCTTAAGATCATTCGCGATACGTCGCTCTAAAAATTATGAGATTCGTTTTTATAGCCATTCTTTCTCGGGCATTATAAAATGAATTAATATGTATTTAATGACGATAAAATCAATAATCCGCGAACGCAATAATAAGAGAACTAATAAACGAGGTTCATTCGAATATGAAACGGCGAGTATAACAATCTCTACTAGACCTCATAATTTAAATTTTAGTGCTATGAACACGACTCGAAACTTACTTAAGTACCTGTCAGTAAAACACACCTGCACTTAAATTATCCATACATAAGAGCATCGCCCCACTCACTGTAGATATTTTCTCTCCTGTCTACTCAACTCTAGGTCTCTCAATTCTCCGAATGTTTCCACATTTATACACTCCTTCAGTTGGTTTACCGTAAAAGGATAAACGCTCCATTGAATAAATGTATAAGTTTTATAAATGTATATTGACAAAGTGTAGCTTTATAATTGCGTTCTATAAAGTGTTATAAATTATTAATTCCGCGAACTTTAAGTGTAATTACAGAAAAACTTTTGTGAAGTTAATTTCAGGTGACTTTATCGCAGCTATTAAATCGAGTTTGAGTTTTATAAATTGATTTTGAAATTTCGTCGTGATTTAAAAAGTGACACGGCATGAATTTAAAACTGCTACTGTATTGGGCTACATTGGCAATTTTATTAAATGTGGTACAATGTAGTCGCTACATACGGACCGCGGCAGAGTCGCGGGGGAGTCAAAGGATTGAATAAAATATATATCATATGTACATACGTAATAGTGGCTCTCTCAGATTACGAGGGTCGCTCAAATCGAGATGCATTATTGAGGTTAAAAATAAGAATAAATGCCCGGATACACCCGTGCAGCAGCATTCATTCTTTGATCTTTATTATATAATAAAGTTAGTTCATTTCGCGCCAGTAATGAATATTAATGTTCTCGCTTAAGTCATAAAATAAACTTTATCTGAACAACGCGTCGTCGTTGCTCTGCCACCTCGGCCCTAGTGATAAATTCACAAAGAATAAGCCGAACTCGGTCCGTTTTCAATTATAACCAAAATTCGTATTGTGTACTTTCTAACTTCAATAATATCATGAATTATTTACGCCGCGCCGTTAATAACAACACGAATTTGTTGTGTTTAACAATGTTGCTCGGCCTCGCACCATCTGTACGTTATGCTGAATCCATTAATTTTATGGCCCTGAAATGCCGTGATCTATAAAATTGTTTGATCTCTCAAATTATTCAGGGTGCTCCCTGATAGTTCGCGTGTACACTTTGAATATCAAAACGCAAACTCTAAACTTTGTGTTGACTTTGATTGAGGTATCATTTTGGTTTGTAGACAACTCGAAAGCTATTCGCGATCGAGTCGCAAACAATCACAGTCATGAAGCCAATACGCCGACATATTATAATTAGCTCGACGTCGATTATATTGTATCCACCTTCGCACTCGAGCCTTGAATCTTACCAAATTGGAATTTTGAGAGAAATAGATTTTTGTACGTGAAAATCGATTGACATCCAAATTAGGATTTCTGGCCCTCGGGCTAAAGCGAATTTACGAGGGATTTGGCAGATTACACGTCCCATCAAATTGGTGCTTATATTCATTTTATACTTCAAGGAATATCAGAGCTCACACCATTAACATATAAATACGGTGCCTACAGAGTAGTAATAAATGTTTAAAACGGTTTAAGAGTGAACTCGATTCAAATGAATATTCATAATTTAACACTACAACCCACATACGGCCAGCAGAATGAATGAAAATGGAATGCCGTAAAGCAAACACGGACATCAAGCAGTCAGTATTACATCCCTTCATCCACGCCCACATTAACCCACATGCCACGTATACTACTCCTCCAACTGTATTTTTGTAACGATAAATCATTTTTTCAACGCAAACCGAATAAAAATGAGTTATTGTTAGACAAATATTCAGAAAGTTGAATGAGGACATTATTTATAAAGAGTAATATACTATTACAACATACAATGTCGCCAACTCAAATAAAGTTGAAGAATTATGTGTATTTACAAAACATTCTCCACTATAATTAAACATATTTATTTGCTTTCATAAAGGCTACGTTTCTTATTTGCGGAACAAAGGCGTGTGAGTCAGAAAGTTGTAAGTAAGTCTATAAACAAGGGCTAATCTGGTTCCGTAGTCCGTTACGTTTGTTCCACAAACACGGCATGTTTGTGCAGACAATAGCTAAGTACAATAATTGTGCATGAAGTGGCCGGGAGAGCCGTGCCTTGTTGGCACAGCGGGCTCTCTAAGCCTTTCCGATGTGTGACTAATGTTTGTGTATGGTAATGAGATGGTAATGAGTGCGCTAGTTCCCCTAACTGGATCATTGAAGCCCGTTTTCATCACACTCGTTCGGTCATCGGAGCGTCGGCATCGAGTGGTTTGCCAAGACACGGCTTGCATAAGCTTTCTGAATAAACAATGCTCTTTACTGGTAAATGCAGTGGCCGAATGCCGCAAACATTGCTGCCGTGAGTTGTATAATTTGAGTCGGTGCACTATGTTTAACTATGTACAAGACGTAATATACAACTAAAGTTGGCTGTCTGCTAGCTTAGAATGTAAGCACTACATTCTAGTCAAAAATACTTGTAAAATCTAAAATTGTTGAATTCTGCTAGTTGCTATTGAAAACAATTTTGTGTATAAATATAATATGTAAAAAGAATGGTCGAATTACTAAATACGGTTTTGTAAACAGTAAACGATAGAGATCGTTTAAGTAACACATACATAAAAGGTTGAAAGTGAAATATGTCGCCGGCTTTCAACAAATATAGGGCACCTGTATTATTTAATAGGATTACGGGTATAACTTTCACTTCACTAATGAACGCGCTTCAGCACTAATTAGCTAACATCGATATTACCGAAGTTCTAACATTCGATTTAACAAGCAGACAACCGAGGCTTGTTAATTAATTACCTCTTTTCAAGGTTCTAAGTAAACCAAGTGTGGTTCATGAAGTTTTTTTACGTCTAGACAGTTAAAATTTTAGTTCTAGAAATATTATTGGTAATGAGAAAGTGTGTTTACAAAAATAGGTTGTTTGGCATGTCGACTTATGTTTCGTTCATGTGTATTTTTTTTATCTGAAATTGATAGAAAGTGTATAAATTATAGCTACATTGCAGCTTTGGTTACATTATAAGTAGTAGGTTACATTCTAATCCTTGTACGTTCATTGTTTAAGCTTTTGTATAAGTTCACTACACAAGATTAATTCTTAGTGCGGAATCTTTACAAAAAACAATCCTCAAAAATTGTACAAAGTATAATCATACACCCTTCATGGTCTTACAGGGAGCAAGCAGTGCCCTAAGTCTGTGTAATGACTTAGTTAAATACCGAGGGAGAGTTGTTTTTAACGTACAAAAGACTGGATGAAAATCTGAAGCCGTCTTTTGTGAATCAGAATAAAAATGATTCCCCTGCAGATTAGGCACGTTCCACTTGAACATTCAGCTCAATGACAAGCGACACAATAAGCTTAAGACTGGAGAAATAGATCTGAAGAAAATACACGGATATATTTCTTTACGAATTGTTTAATTATAAGTCACTTTTTCAACAGGTTGCTCAAACCTAACTTACTCTTCTTGCAATCAGACAAATAAAGGCTAATTATTTGTTAATTGTAATACAAATTCAACAAAACTGAAAATATATTTCTTCGTAGAACTCTAGGAATACTTTTGTTTTTAAAACCAATAAACAAAGAACACTAGGATTTTTGTAAGATCTCTGTGAAGTTGGCTCTGTTCACAATATAAGAGGTATTTGTTAGGAGTTATTCAAAGAACAGATTGTTTATCCGTGATACTTCGACACTGTGAGAGGTGATCCATCTGCTAACGAATTACCTCATGTTTATTTCAATGTGTTTATTTAGATTTTAGAGCCTCTTGAGATCGTTATGTGGAGGTTAACGTGTTGATGTGGGTTGCGTTGGTGAAGATGGATAATTTCGCGAATGTTTACACTTCAGATGTAGGATACGTGTATACTTAATCTGTAGAATGTGTTTGTTAATATGGTGTTGGTTATGAAAACAGAAAGAACATGGCGTGCTATTAAAACTGATGAGTCATAAGCAAGCTTTGCATTGTCATCATGTGTGCAGGAGAAGTAGCTGAGGCATCATAACGGTGGCCTTCCACCCCGGCGTGTGTTAACTGCCGTTTATAACGCAAACGCGCTTGTCTATTGAAGGTAAGATTACACCGTCACGTGTCATAGTAATGACGCCACAGTTCCCCACAGTTCTGGTTAGAAACTAACATAAATCATACGATATGGAAAGCGTATTAATTGAGATGCATGTGCTAGTCGCAGTCCTTTCAACTTTGACTTCACGTATGGCATAATGATTCTGAAAGTTTCGTCGCCGCTATTGATGTTGGGTGATTCAAACCAAGAAAATATTAGGTTTTTTTTCTCACTATTATTAGTTCGAGCTGTTATTAATGTTGTCTGGTTATGATTAACCATTTTTAATGTTTATTTGTTATTTCAACTTTAGTGTGAGAAAATTACAAACTTAGCTTAGTTTAGTTTTAAATATCTAAAGATATTCAAAGAAATACGTTTGTCTGCTAATAAATAATTTCGTCCCTGAAAAGTATCGAATATAACTTACTTAATTATAGGCGCAAAATAATTGTTACTCAATATCGGTTCAAACGATGCAGATCTTTTGCTAAGAGTTTAGTACAACAAATGACTACCTACTACGCGAGCATCCTATTTAATTAGGTGCATTTCGGACGACCTATATTTTGTCACCTCAGGCCGGCGACTCAATCCGTCCACGACAGCTGACTGCCGCAGACTGTTCACAAAGCTATAGAAACCGGAACGACGATGCTTCGCTGCGGTTTTCTCTATTCACTGAGAGTTCCGAAGGAAGTTATATCTTAATCTTCTATTATATCTGTGTAATATCACGATTATTATTTTAAAATCTAGGTGAGAACACGGTCAAACCGAAGGTATAATGGAAAATGAAAACACGTCGGTTCAAAAGTAAATGTTGTGGTGACTCTAAAAACATCCTTGTCTTTAACCTTGTACGTCTATAATAAGACAAACACTTTCGTACTTGAAGTACAGTTTAGCAGAAAGTTCAGTTGCGTAGTACTCGTAACCGGCGGTCCTGAAATACAAGATGTATGCATGTGAATGAAGCAAAGGATGTTGGTAAGGTTCATACCAAGTGTCGTTCTCTGGTCTCTACCTCCCCCTATGCGAAGAAGGCGTGATTTTATGTAGACATGTTTTGTGTAGTAGGAACACAAACAACGTCAATTTAAGTTTTCCAACTAGTAATCTTACTGCTTTCCACGATTAATTACATTACCGATTTGTAAAGGGGAAATCGCGTGGGGACGTCACATTACACGTTTCAGTGTAATGAACGAACTAAAAGGGCACCTCTCATCAGTGCAACTGTATCCGCTCGTGACATGTTCTGCGGCAGCGGCGGGGATTCACAAAGCATTTGACGCCAACGTATCATCGCCGCGATTCATCTATATTCGCTTTGTTAGCTTGATACAATGTTAATGTGTACCCACGCGTTTATACCGTGTAATTCATTAAGAGCGTGATTCACAATTGGATGTTGATTATCATAAATACTCATAACTAGTTAGTGAATCATTAAAGGCGTACAAGTGAAACGGTAGGAGTCAAAGAAAGGTCCATAAATACTTATAATTAGCTAACAGCACTTTTATTTGAGTAGTAATAAAGGTCGTAAAAGTAAAAAACAGCAGTAAGCAACCTATATTTGTAATTTACAAACTGCATTAAAGTAATTTAGTTATAAGCTACTAATGCTGTTAAAGATATGAATGTAAGGGAACCTATATTATTATTTGTACCTTTTTATAATATCTTGTTTAAACGCTTTGAATATTAATTTATGAATACGTAAGTTATAATATATTACGAATTTGTTATTGAAACTGTCACTGCTATTGATTCGGAATTTACTAAGTAAACTGTGACAAATCATAAATGCTACCAAGACTCTCAAGGACACCGGAAATCTGTTTAGCTACTTTAATAAATAAAAATATTGACAGTTGTATTCCTACCACTTTTATACATGTTTATGTCAATAATATTTCTTTGAAGATAGTCCTACCTCTAGTTTATTATGAGAAAGATAATATGTAGGTGTTTTCAAAGGTTTCGTCTGTAGCACAAGTTGTAAGAACAGTTTTTGCGTAGTATGTTATCTAAACTAATAACTATACGGGCATTTCTATATTGGACTAACACGAAGTTGTAGTAACAAAGGTTTCAAAACGACATCACATTGGTAATTAATTGAATTGAACGTGCAAAAACCTATACGTCACTCGTACGAATATTTTTTTACGCTAAGCTGAAAACTGAATCCTGTAACAATTTTGCATGAATTTTCTTTTTTCCCCGCCGGCACGGATTTTCGATAGAAAAATTAATAACATCGCTTTGTTAGCCGACATGCAATAACTCACGAAATTATTTGATGTGCTGACATAGTTTGCATGCTGCATAGTTTGTAAAACTATTCCCGCTTCAGAACCAATGGATTCATTACTTGTTCGATTTATCAAAATTGTAGAGACACGATTTATTAAAAATAGGTTAGAGTATGGGATTTATTCATGAGTGCAATTTACAGAATGGGTTATGGTTATACGCATTGAAAGAAAACAACTATGATAAAAGTTGGGTGTTTCGGTCTATCAAGATATTTTCTTTTGTCAGCAGTCAATTGTTCGTAGATGATGTGTTTCAACTCGGGATTGCAGGTGAGATTTGACCATAAGTCTAGTTAAAATGACTGCAAATCTGTTAAAATTCCACTATTTTGGATACTCACCCAAAGGTGGTGAATCCTTATGAAGCCGTACTTTAATATCATAAGTTTATTTAAAACTTCTAGTATGATACGCTAATATTTAATTTAAAAACTTCTACTCAATTCTTTCAACTTTCAATAATAAGTCGAGTTATCTCATTAATCGAGTCGAGATAAGTATTCGTAAGTTGTTAGTCGAATAATGGAGCATAAAGAGTTTAATCGGCTTTGTTCTTTACTTTGAATATCTGTTTCTATTACAGAGAAAAGAGGATCCACTTGTTTGATATACATGTTCTAATGATGCCGGCGGCAAACTGGAGTACAAGATGCGTGGCCCAAAAGTATTATACGTATATATATAATACTGTGGGGTCAAGGTTAACCCATAGACGACATTTAAAGGCTAGCAAGGTTCTGTTTAATGTGTTTTTAAATAAACACACATAAAAACGTTTAGGTTGAGTTGCATGAAATACATCCGCGTTTCGCTGTTTAGAATGTTGAGGCAATAATATTACTATATACCGGTAATTTCAACAAACTCTGTGCTACTCTTCAAAATATTCTAATATAGGTAAATAAGAAAAATCAATAATACTTTGTCAGACTCGGCAATTGAATCCGAGACCTCATGACAAGCAGTCACTTACACCGCAGCGCACCACATAGACCGCAGCACGGAGAAGAACAGTCAAATATTAGTAAGATAGGTCATAGCACTAACCCCGACCCGGGTATCGAATCTGAAACCTCGTGATTAACAGTCGTATACACTACCGTTCTGATCACAAAGGCAATACATAAAACTTAGTTCTAATAATCAGTGGTATATGAACACTGTAACTATGTATGTAGTTACAAGCGCATTCATAATACCTATATGTATAATACTTGTATTATATTCAGAACAAGGAACCATCATATAACATTTATCATTGGCTTTCACGATGAAACTAGCCGTCTGTCTTGTGGAAGCCGCGCTAATTGTTTGTCACGAATTCTAATGCTAACACCTTGTTCACACCGTCCATCGTGCTGAGATACTGAATAAAAATAATATCTTAACATTTAGCCGTTTTTTTTATATAAGAGTACTTATTTTTTGGTATGTTTTGGTTAAGCGTAGAAAAGTGACTACTATTTACTAGCTGAAAAAACATTTTTTATGTGGAAGGTTGTTGCGATTTTCGAAGTTCACAATCGCGTTGCAAATTAGGAACAATTCGCGACTAATAAGTATGGGACAGTTAATCAGATAGAAACTTGACAGTTGTTTTCAAACATTTGCACTCTATTTACACAACGTGCCGCTGCAATGGCTTATTTCCTTAAACGTGTGGGTAAGGGGGTTGTATATACAATTTACTTGATACATATTTAATTTATCCATAAGTCGAAAAACGGACTGTAAAGGTCATATTAAATAATTTTCTTCTGTAAAATGTTTTATTTCCGTGATGTTAGAATATCTTTCAATGTAAACACACTCAATGTAGTTGACATTACACTGTTGTAGACATTGTACGTGGGACGATACAATTTAATCCAACCTACACACACAAACCAATAATAATTATTTGAACAAGAACGTGGAATTAACTTCTTCCTGTTAGTGATTCAAAGCAGTGGTGATATTTTGATATGTTGATTATAAGTAAGATCTAGTCCAGAAGAGGAGGATTCGCCGCGATTCTTTCGCGCGTATTTCGTCTTCGCGAATGTTCTGTCCACAAGGAGCGTAAGCTTCGCGCGTATTTTATAGAATAACTCAAGCATATTTTGGTATGGACTCACTCAGTATTCACAAGCGTTTTGCAAAAGTTTCATTTGCTACTATCCCGCTAAGGGAGTCAAGTAAGTTGATGACTAATGTCTATTTTCGGTACCGCGATGCTATACCACTCGGTTCAGCGCCTCTAGCGGGCGTCGCAGAAACTATTTTGGCAGTTCATTTTGAAATATCAAATTCTCGATTTGAATCGATCGTAGAGAAACGTGCTATTTGAAAGATAAAGTTAAAAACATTTGTCTAAATTCAAAATTGTCGATCCCTGATTGTGAAACTGACCGATAGAATAATTATAAATTAATAGACTTCATAGATGATTCGATCATACATCACAAAAGCTGGTTAAATTCCTCGTTGAATCTGTATGGAGAGAACACTACACGGCGTGATTTCATTCATGGATTCATCCGTTCCATTTGCTGTCGATGTTCTGAACTACGGAACCAGTTAAATACCGTGGCATTTACTGACGTGTGTACGAATATCCTTCTGGATTTGTGTATTTTGTTCTACAGCCCGTGCGAAGAAAATATAAGCTACTAGTGTGCGAAAAGATCCGCTTGCAAAATTCGGTTTACTTACCTAGATTAGCGTTGTTATGATTTGACACGGAATAAAATAAAATACTTTTAATACGCTTATCAGCCTTGCAGTTATCATAAGCTATTCAATGTTTTCAGTCTCCACCTTGTAAAAGTCAACGCATACTTTCATGAAAAAGAGGAATAAAATTTAAAAAATATCACTAAATAAAACTCTCAATACTTAAATTAGAAAACCACCGTAGACGTCTTTGAAAAGATCTGTCAAACTCAGCAGAATAATTATCCTACACAAAAAAAAATCAGACCTAAGCAGAATACTACACTATAATAACATACTCACCTAAATAGGGTGGTGCCAACAATGTGTCACTAGTTACGCACTATCATTAAGCAGACCATATTACGTATAACTACGATATGCACGCAGCTTTGACCGAATCAAGTCTCTATTGGAATCTCGTTCACTTCGCTATGCAATAGATATTCTGATTCAAAATTAATTCGACGCTATTGTGTTCCAATCATATAATGAATACGTAAATGCGTGTTATTTGCACATTGTAACAAACTTAAATTAGCTAATTTGTAATATGCGTATTCAGTATTTATTTGCGCGGTTGGGATGCACTGTTTATTGTGTAAAGCCTACCATTACATTTAACTAACGCGCGTGGTTCGCATGTGAGTTGGAAAAACTAATTTGTTTCGAAAAAATACAATTTTTAATATGTTTTTAACTATATTCATCCTAAGTTATGAAGATCGATTTAAGATACTCCAGCTACGAAAGTGTTATATACAGTCTGATAGTTTTACTTTTAAAACTTGATTGTAAGCTATCAATCAAGTTTTAAAAGTAAAACTATCAGATCTTAATATAAAAATATCTATCTATCTTATATTACTTTACAATTAGGCACGTAGGGGGCATCGAAATATTTCATTAGAATGGTGCTATCGGCATCGAAGTTCCCCATTACAACAGTGTATCGCCTCGTAATTTAGCACAGCACTGGCCTAGAGTAAACGGTTATTGTATAAAACTGTCCTGTTTGCATGTATGTAATCCTCCAGAGAGAATATACACACAAAGCTAGTTTGCCAAAAAAATTAACGTACCAATTTGTACGAAGCGTAAGAGTCATTGGGGTTTTGTAGCGCTCATATTAAAATTTCTTGTTGCTAAACAGTTTGAGGCGTCTCACTGTGCCATTAGAAATATAAATACATGGTGCGGTTCCTTGCTTTCCAACAAATTTTGTGATATTTGGGCTACTGTTAAGTATTTACCTGACCATTCTTGAAATATTTTGTTAAATACGTCAAAATAAGTAACAAAAGCAGTGGTATTACACCAATCTCAAGGCATCACTAAGCTGCGATTTACTCGGAAGTTCTCATTTACTTTCAGTTATAACAAAATATATACAAGACACCAAACTGCATGATCAAACAACAACATTTTTACACCTTGACTATAAACGAATTAAATATAATTAAGAATACTTATTTGCATTTGCACGTCAAGTCTCTCTTAGAACAAACTATAATCACCACCTGCGACGTCAGTTATGTGTAACAGCAACAGCGTCCATTAAAGACGTAACGCCAAAATATATTAGTAGCACTTTCACAATTAAACGGGACTAATCCCACCCGCAGCGTTATGGCTTCAGTAAGTCAGGATCAACAGCAATGACCCATGAAAGCACCGGCCAAGACACTCGCCGACTCAGGGCAGCTAAACTGTCTTGATGTACGCTACGAATTTAACTACAACTAAATTGGAGGACTTTAGTAAGACGATAAAACACTTTCGAGAGAAACAAATAATTTGAAATGCATGATAGCATTAGTTAGCGGGCTATAAAGAGCATTATAGACAACAATTCCTATTTTAAATAAGTGTGGAAGAAACACAAACACCAGCAAAAATTATACATATACGAAGAATGGAAGACAAAAATCATACTGCGGCGATTCATGACTCCTGCGACGACGGCATGACAGCGCAGCGCCGCAGAAAATATTAAGTGCGGTGATGGAATTAGTCGGAAAAATTGAAACATGCTACTTGCATGACTGTGGGAAGGAGTGTCAAAGTAACCATAAGATAGATCATGAAGGATAACAGGATTCCCTTTGATACCTATTAAAAACTAAACAACAATCTAGTGTCTAACTGTTGCAAGCACCACCGAGGCAGTTTAATTAATTTCCGATAACATTCAATTCAATGTTCACACGTGTAGATATTTCTAGCGCGTTCTATTGACACAGCAAGTTAAATAGTGCACTTATGTTTACACACTAGTGATGGCCGCTCATAGATTCATTGCTATGCATGTAGTTCGTTTGTTCGATAGTTTTCAACTAGTGATTGCTTAAACACTTTCTATGGAAGGAAATAACACATTACTATCTTTTCCCGTTGGTTAGTACACAATGATGGTCTTATATGTACTTTATAGAGAGTTTTATTGGTGTGGAGAATGATTCGAAGTTTTTATTTGTTTTTATGACGAATGATTTTTATGCTGTTAAAACCTTTGCGATCTTCAACTAATTTTACGCTACTACTTTATACAATATTTGCCCCTTCTGCTTAATACCAAATAGCGTTTTAGTAAGATATGATAGGGATAAACTTTACAAAGTAGAACTAAAACAACTACAGCGCGGGAGGTAAGTCAAAAGTTAAGGAACTTTAGCATGTGGTACGTAAGCATTTTCGTACAGGCAGTAGTTAGGCTCTACTGAAAAGCTTGTGTTGTAAGGGCCAGTATTAGCGTTCCCTCGTCAGTAAAACAAAAAAATCAGTTTTTTGTCAAAAATGTATATTAGACGCACAGAATAACATATGAATAAATGCATTGATATAACTTCACGTAATACAGTTAGCTCTACATTTGTACGAATCCTTTTGCATTCATGTTTACAAAATGACCCAATGCATATGCTCGTACATAAACAATGCATTCAGCTGCTCTAATAACAATAAGTTTTCAAGAGAATAATAAAATTCATACCGGTTGCATTCAAAACGGGGCACGTAGTGTAACGTACGGTACAATTTTGGTGCACAATTTACCTGCAGATGCAACAAACACAAAGAGGCTATATTTTCGCGGAGGAGGGCCGCGGCGAGGCGCGGAGGGCAGCGTGTGCCGCCTCGGATTACGGCGGCCATCTGCCGGCGACACCGAACAATCAAGCTAACGAGGCGCGCTCGCGACACCGGATTAAAGCCTAATGCCACTGCGAACAATACCGTCGACGCCCTTTATCAGTTACACTTAGACGCTAACAGATCGCTCGTGTCGCGACAATGGCCCTTCTTGTTTATGGCTAATCCTAAGTGGATTACTCGTGGCCCGCAGTGACGTGACGCTATATAAGCCTCACGCAGAAGTCCAGTTCCGTATAACAAAACAATGCAATTCTTAGATCCGAATAATAACATACTTTCTGAATTATAGTGTTAACCGCATGACACTGTTTAAATTTCGGAATATAATGTCTCCGCCATGATTTTATCCTGCACTGTATCACTCGGATAAATTGTCTCCATTGCTTACACGCGGCACAGCTATGCGGAGCCAACCAACGCGAACGATATGAAACCACATGAAATGAATGTCGCTTCGCTATGAAAACGAGTTTGTCGATCGCAATATCGTTTGCTCACTCGTTGTTCATAACGATACCATGTGTACGCACTTATTAAAGAGTTGCAACCCACTACGGCTTCCATTGCGCGGATGCCAATCCAATTTTGAAAACTTATTAAGCTTGGTTGGAATTCTTCCAACCTTGAAATAATTATTTCATTAGTGTTTAGCATGATCCTTAGCGCTGGTATATTGGGGAAATATCAATTTCACAAAAAATACAGTATTTGTCAATGTCGAATCAATGTTCACCTGCTGTATTTTATCTATGGAGCGTCGCAGTGACGCGTCGCAAAGCAGACACGGTGACGGATCGCCACTCACTTGTTTATTCAATAGTTTCCGTCTCAGCTCGGTAATCGCTGATCCTTTCAACGCTTTGTTTTGTCTTCGATGATTACGACTGCCTCTTCATTCAGTGTTTGCTTTCAATACGAGAGCTGTGTTTATGTTACGCCTTTTGATGACAGCGCAAAAGTGGATTAGCAGTTAATGCAAGACTATTTGTATTTAATTTACATAGATAAGTAATTAATGCTTGCATAAGTTTCAAGTAATTTCACTTCACTCCGTTCTTTATTTTGTTTGTTATAATTATGTATATTTATATACATAATACTTGTACGCGGCTATGTAGTCTTGCAGCAAAATTAAATTTCAAAATTGCTTCTGTTTTCGAGACGTCGACAGCTGGTATTAACCACGCCTCTAAAGAACAACGGCGACTTGAGGATACTGAGCTTAGTTTATTTATTCCCATTGTTGTTCCGCTTCACCGTCAACAAAGTTTTAAATTAAGGAGATAGTTATTACTGATAAATCTAGAAGTGTAGCTTGTGCCCTGTACTGCGGAGTAAACAACAAATGTAGATAACAAATTCCTGACTTTTATAGTCATTGTTATAAATGTTACGATCCTCATAATACAAAAGCTTTTAAATTATATCGGATCGATTTACGGTGCTTCAATTGTCTTCTTGTATTTTCTGTTACGCTAACCTCGTCAAAATCCTCGGTATACCTTACAATAAAGAAAAATGCACCCAACAATGTGAACTGATTAAATCAACGGTACCAAAGACAAGGCTTTGTTACGACAAATTAAAAAATGTTACCGAGATTAGTTCTGATTCCGAGTGACGGCCCCGTGAATGGGGATGGAATTCAATGAATAGCTTCCCGGCTCGCAGTAAAGTGGCCAATCTCTGGCAAGATTACGTCACATTAAGGGCTTTTTTCACAATCCCCTCGTTCAAATGAGGTACTCACTATTGACCGATACTTAACCCTATTATATTATGGAGCACTCCCCATTTCTTACGAGTGTAGGATCACTACTTGATGTCTATTTATTGCGAAATGATTATTATTTACTGCCGAACATTGGTAGAGTTCGAAGAAATTATGTTTTGCGATATTTTTCCCGCTTTATCGGTTATTCTGAAAGTGCATCGCGCGCAATATTTTCCACTTATCGGCGAAACATCGGAACAATATACGATAGATCACGCGACGAGGCGCGAGGTGTGCGAGGCGCTCGGCGGACGGCGACCACTTGTCAACGCATCGCGGCGGGTGGGGACGCGTTTCAAACTAAGCGTTTCTGCCAAAAGTACGTGACCTTAATGTATATCAATCCGAGCGTGATTTATACAGGAGGGATCTGTAAAATATGATATAAAATAAACATTGACAACCAAAACGATGAAATACGACGCAGCGTTGTGATTTAAGGGCGCGTTTCACGAGATTTTATGGCGCTATAAAATCAGTTCGCGCCGCTCCGCTCTCCACACCGCGCACAGAGCGCACGTACTGCACAGATTTGACAAAACAGACGACGGACATTTATTTGTTCGCTAGTTTTTTTGCAAGTTTTATGGACTGGTGCCAAGTTTATGGTCTACGGACAACGGTCCTACGCTTTGACAGTGTGAAATTGGGGGGTGATTTGATTTGTCTTTACGAGAAGGTGATAGGTAAATATTCATGTCTCGTGTCCAGTATTCGAGGAAACCTGCTTTAGGATAATTACTTCACAAGTTTAGGTCACCAATCACATGAGAACTTTATATTGGCTTTTCAAAGGCTTGTCAAACCTAAATCAGGTTATTCTAATACAGTAAGCAATTAAACACAAATTTCATATTCTTATTTTAACCGCATGTCTCATTATGTATTGTTATATAAATGGGGTTGAAATGGAACAATATTTGTTTTGTTCCACACACCTAATAAATAATTTATAGACCTATAGAACCTCGACCGCTTTCTGGAGGCTTTAGGCAACAATTTTTTACAGTAGATGGCTTCTATTTATTTAACATTTTGTGTGGGAATACATATTTTTTCCGAGAGATAATCATAATTTTACAAGTCTATTACTCTAATTTTATATTTTGTACCACCTAAAAACTAACGATGAATTTCTGAGTGAGTTAACTCAATTTTTCAACTAATTATGCCATCATACATTAAAGACGAAACTAAACTATAAAACCAAATATTAATTCTACAAAATAGATCCAGTACGTTTAAAAACCCTTAATATTAATTAAAAAACTATAATAATAAATTATTTACAAAGACGTTTGACTCTACAAACCTACTCTATGAAACTTATCTACTTCATTTTACGATTCATAAAATCTCGCTTAGTTCTGTCGCGTGTATCACTAAACTTTTAATAAGCTATCATTTTATTTATAATTTTTAAATGTAAACGAAATGTTTCGAACTATATTTATGAACTTTCAGTTTAAAAGTCAAGTCGTGTACCTATTAGAAGTTGGTCGTTTGGCAAACTTTCCATATCGCTGTTATAGCTTGCTCATGAATTAATGTTCTCCTTATTTTGAGAGCGATACAGCAAGTTTGCACCGCAGTTTGCGCACTATCTCATGCTAAGTGATAAGTTTTTCACACATATTACCAAGTATCGAGTCGATATTTGTGCATAGAAGCAGTTTCTTATCATCAACCTGCATATAGATTGCTTTGGCATTCATATAGAAGTGAAACATAAGAATTTGCCAGTATTATGCCGTTTGTAAACCTGGCAAACCTGCACGAGTAAACTAAACAAAGCATATATAGACGTAATTGCTTTAACATACTTCTAAACAAAAGGGTTTGACTCAACATTCTGTAGCGTGAGTAAAATATATGTATTTCCATTCAG
This sequence comes from Anticarsia gemmatalis, assembly GCF_050436995.1. NCBI lineage: Eukaryota > Metazoa > Arthropoda > Insecta > Lepidoptera > Erebidae > Anticarsia > Anticarsia gemmatalis. The sequence continues at coordinate 9,566,024 of NC_134753.1, read as the reverse complement.
AGACTCGACGAGTACGTCGCTTCTGAAACGAACCGGATTAAGACTTATAGGCTTGAACATAATGAACAAGCGTTATGACTTATTAATTTATTTTTGGAACATTCATCGACGTTTAAATCTGAATCAGACGTTGATACCCACGATTATTACGTGACGTATCATGTGTGAACTATATTTAGTTCGTCGCGTGTCTGCCTGTTACAATTGGAAAGAGACTATAAATAAATAAAATTCTACAATTATAGTATTTGCTACATCATTGATCGAATATTCGATGGGACAGCTAAAGTCTTTGGTTAGAGTGAGTGCTAAAATCCTTGGCCGGTTATAAGTCACAGTATTTCGAACGAGCTTTGAAAGAAAACCGAATAACGGAGCTAGAAAAATGAGAACTAATGGATAGTCCGTTCGAGCTAAGAACGTCCCACAAAAAAGATGAAATGTGGAAAAATATACCAACTGATGAGACAAGGAAATGAATGAAATACTGTGATACGAATAAACAGTCTACGGGAGAAACCAAAGCACCAAAAGGTTATTAACCACTTCAGTTGGAAAACGGCCTTTAAATAAAGAAAAATACTGTCGATATCAGCTCCACATGGTGAGGGCAACTCGATAAATAAAATTACGATCGAAATGTTTTCTTCACGGCTAGTATGTGCGCAAGCATTTTTCCACCGGCCTACTTACTAACCGTTTCACCCTTATACCTATACTAACGTTTCGTCAGGTGACACTGACAGCCTTAGATCTATATCTTGACTTTCTATCAGTAGGTACGCAGCTATTTTTGGGCTCTACAAAATTTCAGGTCCCACAAACATTCTACAAGGTTATATCTACACGTAGTTATTTGTGATTCGGAGAAACGGTTGGTGTTTCTTACGTTTATACAGAAGTAATTAAATACCTAATTAGTCCTTGCTCATACATCGGTGCGAAGACGAACAGATAATTTATAACTAAGTTCTTTGGAGCAACCATACAATAATTATAATTGATTTGTGAACAAGCGCACGCAACGGAAAAGCCATTTTTTTCTTTGAATACGATTCTCCAACCACTGAGACTGGTCTTGTTAAATCATTTTAACAAACAAATAGCTACCTGACTACGGGCAAGCCAAACGAGCGCTATAATAACGACCGTATATATGTTACCAATTAAGGCTTAACCGACCTAAACTTTGAACAATTTTGTATCAATGCTTTTAGTGAGAGGCCGTTGTGAGGGACTTAAAGATAGTCTAAAGACAAGTTTTAAAGTTTCGTAATACCCTTTATAAAGCGATGTTGAGAATTCTTAATTTTGTTCTACGACTAATTTAGTCTTGAAATTTCAATTAAGATCTGTAAATACCTACATTGTTTTTATATCAAATACCATTGATTATAATTAACATGCGTGAGCATGTCCCCTGCAAATGGGACGAGGCCGCAGTGATTACAGAATGTCTAAATAAATACATTAGTACTTATGTATATGTATGTACGTTTGAAAAACTACGTTTGCATTTTAAATAAGCGTCGGTTGTAATGGGTCGCATTTGAATATAAACTTAACTCTTGTTCATTAACGACAGACACTACATACATATTTACACACGATGTCAACCTTTTTTAAAAAGGTAAATAATGAAAAAGACCTATAGTATTCTATATTTTCCGTTCAGCACACGCAACAATGCTGGAGATTTCGAGAACTTTAGAAACGTTTGTATTACTACAGAGAGTAAAATGAAAACATTTTAAAGTAACCACTTCAGTAATCTGAAATGAAACATGAACTCACCAAACAAAGAAGTAACTGGCCGCTAACTGAGTCATAATCGTAAAGAGCATTGTCTCCGCAGGATTATAAAAATTGTTATGGGATGATTGTTTAGCTACCGACGCGACGGTCGACACGCTCTGAACACATTTCAATTACTGCACGCATTGTTTGGCGCGGCGCCGCATGTTTATCGAAGCACGCTGACTCTGATGAGGCCCCCCCACAAAATGATTAATCCTACTGTTCGGAACTTCTATAGCTAGGCGTGGTTGTTAACTATGTAGGTAGTGTACGTACTGCCAAACTGTTTATATCGCGCTTCAACATAAGTTACGACCGGTAAAAACATCTTACAACAATGAATTAATAACGCCATAACGTTGCGCCAACTAACAGGAGAGCAGGATCAGGACACGAAAAACAGGGAGAACAGACGCCCATTAACAAGCGATGGGATATAAAAGGCAGCCAGGATTATGGAAATAATAAAATTTGTACGGCGATCGCTAGCTCTTCATATTATTGATATTGAAGGGTTCATGCGTTCTATTAATATTTTAATACGTAACGATACAGACTGATTCAATGTTACATCACGGCCGTTATTGATAAATATAATCCGATTAGACTAAATTAGACCGCAGTGAATAAATAAAAGAGGTTAAACGGATTTTTTACAGCAATTTAGCATTTAGAATACAATAAACAGAAGACGGGCGTAAATACAAAATGTCAACTCAAGGGAGTAACGAAGTAAATTATAAAAATTGCTTGTATTTCTCTTGTCTTAGATAACGGACGGAGAAATTCTTAGAATATTAACCCTCCTTAATTCTCTGATGCGATAAATACTAAGAATCTTTGTTTTTCTAAAGACATTGTTTGTTTTGGCTTCGGCTTTTATAAGAGATTCTTTGTCGGAAAAACAACAGTGTCACGATCAGAGCAGCTGAATTTCAGCCGAGGGAGGTATTTTAAGATGATAGTCGGTGTTGTATCATAAGTTGTCGTGTTTTTCACAAGATTTTGCGTAAAGCAACAATTTTATTAGGTTGTTGTTTAAACAGTAGCATCGTGTGTGATGGAGGAGCCGTTTCCCGGGAACAATGTCGAGAGCATGTTCCGTAAGGACATGATATTGCGAGCATGAGAGCTGTCGAGTAATAGAGACTTGCGATATGCTCTAACTGCTAAAGCTTTGGAATACGCCTCACTTAGATAGTTATAATATGTGCTCGTATTAGTTCGCTGTTTGAGAAGTACTCAATCGCGTAGCATTTGTAATTGACGCTGATATGAGGTGAATTTATGTGATACTTGATGAATACGCCTGTGATATTTGGCGTGTTATATCATAATGTTTACGTTATCCTACCAAAATTAAATGTTTAGATCGTGTATTAGTACGTAATCGTTCAAGGTAAATACTATTTGACTTGTACGGAAAGTGTGTTTGATCTTTGAACAAGCTTTACTCGCCGAGTTAAACCGAGACATACGTAAGTAAAAAGACAAGCAAAAATTGTGATGAATATTGTGTAAACGTAAAAAGTATGTTTAATGTTCGCCCTCCTTTTATTTCCTGAAAGAATATGTTGCGGTATGTGGATAGATAAATAGCAATCAGTTGGCACGCCGCGCCCGGGAGAGGGTTGCTCTGCTAGGGTAATGTAACGGTCTACGGGATCTGAATTGTGTTAAAACCCTTTTGAATAGTTTCAATATATTTTTCCTAACGCGCCACGAAGGGTGTTTGATGGGATTCCATGCTTGTACTCCGAAATGGAAATGTATGTTTTATAAGTAGATGACGCGTTTGAATTTAAAATAAATCCAACTGTAATAGAATATCTACCTATATGTTTATGGGATTTTAACATAATTATTTAAGAAAACATTCAATTATACTGTTGCTATTCAAGAGAAAATAGAATTCTAATTATATCTTGTACATACATATTATTATTCGTTCCTTTATGAATGAATATCACTAAGATTATAGCCAAGAATTATATCAATGATACATTTCATAATCAATCCAAGCAAAATCATTTAACGAGAATATTACTCGAGATTCGTAAATGGACATTTGTTTTCATAGCTGTCAGCATGTTGATGAGATATTAAAGCGACAGCGTGTGTCATCATTCTAGCACGATGTATAAAACAAACGAATGTAATAACGCGAAGAAAATTAGCTTAACACAATCTGACGAAGAAAACATGTTGATGACAGTTCATTTTATATGGCTGAATTTCTTAACCATATTTTCCTCTTTTTTACATACAAATATATAATATGAGACGGTTCCCGTAGGGGTTGACAGGGATTATGGAACACCATTAAAATCAATACATTGCGTTGCGTTATATTTCTTTATAGTGGCTAAGTGGTTTCTTTTTTCGGCACGAATGTCGCCATCAGGATTGTAAAGCTGTAGTGAACAGCGGTCAGATACTTTTAAAAGAATTTGCTATTCAGTGAGTAATTTCATTGGATAGACAAAATAATATGTTAATGTTATTCAGGCTCCATGTCAGAGTACATATTACACATTCAAAAAAGCGATTTCACGCCGCTTTTGACCATCTTACTTTTGAGAACCAAGTAGCTATCGGCAAATTTTATTGGAAATCTGATCAGCGCCTATAGCGTATTCCGCAATAACTATTTTCCAAGTAATTTTTAACGTCAATTACTCGATAGTAGCAAGCGTAGGAAATCTCGCTATAACGCAAATTTCCAAATTTGCGAAACCGCTGTGGCAACTAACATTATTATTGGAAAATTCCAACTTATTGTGTGTGGGATGTGAACAAACTCGAAGTATGGTATTTCGCGTCTATTAAACGTTTCATTTACATGTTCCCTAAAAAGTTTTCCATTATTCTATTTATATACTGACCATACTTGTTTCCATACAAATAAAGTTCACGATATCCTTGAAAAGCTTGAGATAATTTTTGTTCGTACATAATATTTAACCTAATTTTCCGAAGATAAGGTTTCAACAGGTTTCAGACATCCTTATTGTTTATGGTATAAACCTATCCAAATAAAAGTAGAAAATATAAAATTCTGATACTATTAAACCAACGCGTGGAATCGCGTCTTTACCATCATGTCGATTCCAATTACCTTGTTTAATCGTAATATATTCTATCTAAAATATATTCTCATAACTGATAAAGTATACATACTACGTGGGTAATGTAGTGGGTACTTAGTACGTAGCAAAATAAATCAGCGGAGCGTCAATGACCACAATATGTCAGTCAACCGTGTGCGACTCATCGACGCATCGCTGAATGTCGATTTAAATCACTGCCTTTGAATCATCTAACCAAAATTGTAATCTGTATATATCCAGGTTATATTTTCAAACATGTACACAATATTCCTGTTAGCCTGCTACATTCGATGGATGAGCAAAAGGCTCTCCCTTTTATTTCTACTTTTCTAATTCGTTTCCTACTGTAGCCTAGCCTGCTCAGGACCTGCCTGGCGCCAAGTCCTTTTAGGTGTCTGCTGCGGCGTATATAGAGGTAATATAAAATTATTGTAAAACACAATGGTGCTAAGGGCTAATAAGAAACCGAATGAACGCGAACCATATACCAAATGTATGTTTATTTTCAGATTTGTTTTCCGTAAGAACTTCCAGGAATGTAGCTTAATTAATAGCTTTTCTGCTCGACTATATTCTCTAACATGCCTTGTACCGAATACAAGAGCAAATTCACCGAAATACGAGCAACCGACAGGATTAATCCGTATTCCGAATTCTCCAAACACCATAGTTGACCAAATAAACACGCCATGCTTAAAATATTGGCACCACATTATGTAGTTGCGTTTTACGAGTGCTGGCAACAATCCTAACATCATTTTTCGAGTCGAACTCAAACGTATTGTCGTTTGAAACATTTTCCGACAGTCTCATATTTACTATTATATTCTGAGTTCAACGTTCAAAAATTGTTGAACGCAAGTTTATTTTGTTACTGCTGTTTTATACTATTTCGTTAATATATTTTACTTCAAAAGTCAGACAAGCTTGTTTCCCCCAAGTATATAGTAACCTGACATGAGTATCAGTTTCATATAATAGGGTACGATTGTTATCTTACCTATCTCAGGTTGCAACTGAGGATTCCCTAACAGAAACCCCCAATAATATTGCCGGAAATCCAATATCAGATGTGATTTCCAGTCTCAAAGCACTTACCACACCATACCACTTACGATTGTAGGTACACAATTCATATCTCATTTAAATATATCTTATGAACTAATTGACAATTAAAAGCTATTAAAAATGTATGTGTATTTTGTGATTTTTACCACTTGAAAAGAGGGATTAGGCATTTTATCTAAACCATTTTGGAGTAGGTGCCACTAAGTTTAAAGTGTAATGGATATGATTCCACTACACATTTTCAATTATAGCATGAAACGCGTTCGTTAAATGCCAACAACCTCGTCCCCCTGCAACCAAGTGCCGCCATGTCGTTATCGGAAAACTGTGAGCTTATGATAGTGCATATCTGCCCTCCCTTTTTCATACAAACGGTTTAGCTGCAATAAACATCGTAATATAACGCTCTGATTTTTTCCGGTAACGAAAAAAGGAAAATTCGATATCGATAATAGCTACGCTACAACCAAGTTAAACTTGACGCTTGTAAAATATCGTTTAAGCACTTTATCACCATTATTACCCGAGTTAACCGCTTTACAGAAACGAAATTTATATGTTAGTTATTTTTACATAACCAAGAAAGCGGTCATGTGCGGTTTGTAATATATGATTTCGATCACTTATTCCGATGAACTGCTAACACAAATACGACCAACCGAACAAAAACAATCGACTAGGAAAACCAACATTCAAACCACAATTTAATATCATACTTTAATTAACAAACCTTCCTATAATTGATCAACCTTCATAATATTATATTTCCATTTCACAGTAGGTACGTAAAGTTGAGCGATCATTTTCAAAGAGTAAATAAACTTCAATATAGTTTGATGGTAGCCTATAATTGTGGTACTTTTTCATTCGCGGTTAATATTGTACCATAGCCATAATATATGTGTTATCATATAAGTTCGGGGAAGTACTCAGTGAATGTATCGTTCTCATATTTCAGGCGTCAGATGGAAACGTCTCGCGTACGATCTGGCTGTGCCTATATAAATAATGACTGGATGTAATAGCCTATTAATGTGGCCCGTGTTAGATAAAGGAGTTTCTCATGATACTATTTATTTACTAGGTATGGAAGGAAGATGTCAGAATTCAGATGTCTTCTGGCACTATTGTCCTTGCTCAAGTCGTTCTGGTTGTCTGTATTATGACTAATATTTGCTCGGCGCCGTCCAACCTCAAGATACCGGTAGGAATAGGTCAGAATTTTTAATGAATGTTTGCACAAGAACCGATGTCGAAGGGTTTACGACATGCTCTTTGTGGCACCGACGAGGGACCGGTATAGTATTTAATTAAATTATGTCTTTCGTTTTAACTAGTTGTAAATACATTGACATGATTATTTACTCAGAATATTTTGATTTTAATGAAGTGCACATTATCCTAGCTTGTGATCGAACAAGGCTTAACTAAATTGTTATTCGATTATGAAATAGACTGTGTTAAATCTGTAATTATTTTACTTAAAGTAACAGAAATATAAAATAAAATCTTTTGCCGATAAATACCTAAAATTCACAGAAGCTTTTATTATTTAAACAAAGTTTCTTGTCTCTTTTTAAGAATTAATATTCCAATCTAGTCGGAGGTCCTGATAATTCGAAAGTGCTTGTAATTGCCTATTTAATTGAGGACATTTCAAGTTCCAGAACTGTTTAAACTTCAGGAGATTTAGCTCTACCAATTTTGTTAATGTTCTACTGTAGAACTCATTTTATTCTGTATTTGTTTTCTTGTTATTTTAAATAGAATAACGGCTAGTTTTATCACTTCTACTTAGATTCGTTTTAGTTAACTATTTGTTTTTATATTCATTCTTATTTTGTTGGTACAACTTAACACTTGTTTGTAAGTAATAGTATAATTCCGAAATATTACATTTTAGAATGCTACTATTATACATATTTAGTATCTTTCTAATCAGCAGCGGTTTAATGAAAATAAGTTAGAGATAACGTCTAGCATATTCAAATATAATGGAAAGTTTGAAAGTCTCACTATTGAGAAGTACAGTGATTTATGATCATCAAAAATAATCAACAATATTAATCAAATATGAATAATTGAAAAGTCACATAATAGATGATAAACAAATCATAATTAATGAGAGCACACATTATCGTCCGATTCATTAATTTAAACGCATTTGTCTATCCGTGTTATAATTTACATAACAAATTATGTACAATACCGTTAACACATTATCTAGTAAATACCGGGTAAGCTCCACTGAGTAAATAAAGACGTTCCAAGCAGAGATTCATTAATTATAATAACAGCTGCGAACGTTCAACTATAATGTAATCTACACTAATATTATAAATAATATGTCTGTTTCTACGATTGTTACTTTCTCACGAACTAGATGGAATCAACCCTCCGAAGTGAAATATTTTTGGTACCGTTAGTTTTGATTATTTAATGAGGCATGACATATGTGCGACACGAAACTAAGTATTGGATGGTTTTGTAAGTGATTACTAATGAATAGTGCATATAAGCAGTCTATTTTCCGTAATACTTGTTTAAGAGATCAAAATTAATGAATAATCCAATCTATAAGCTAGCAATGCTATAAGCTTCTAAGATATGCTCTATTTTTGGGAACGATCTACTAATCCCAATTTTGAAATTATTAATCCTAAAGTGCGGCGGAAAAGTTGCGGCGGTCAGTTAAAAGAACTAAAAACATATTTATCTTCATGAAAACCATTTTGTTCATGTAAATAAGTATTGAGTTCATCGATTTTCTACTTTCTCCGACCAAAATTGTGGTTAAAACGTGTTTGGTAGAATCACCGTAGTCTTAGCTAATGGACATGTACACAGAAAGGACGGGGGATACTTTTTAGTGTGAATAATTTATTGAGTTACGAACTGTAGGTAACCATTATTACATGTTCTTTTGCGGCGGGTGAATGAGACCTGACAGTGAAAGAAAGACTTTGAAAAAACACTACAGGTACAGTCAGCTCCATTAGTCGCTTTGCACCTTCATATTTTCAAAACCTCTTTATTAACAAATGTTAATATATACATGAACAAAATCAGGTAGAATAAGTTTTCTCGATGGAATAATATGCAATACTACAAATATAGGGTTTCGAAAGATTGAATATGTTTAGTGACTTTTGGAGCTGACGGTACATAATTCGCTCGTTTAACTCTTCTCCGTTTAAACTTCTGGATAAATTTCGGTTAAATTATCAGGAAGAATTTTGAAACCTGTTTTTATACAGTCGTTGTAACTTTAGGTAAGCTATGAAAATGGTCCTGAAATTCGTGTCTATGTAACTGTGCAACCATGGAATGTCGATTGCCCATAAGCCTGTTGACGGATCGCCGGCTTAAATTATATTGCTATAGAGAAAAAATATAACGATACAATCCTCAGTGCTGCGCGTGGAAATTGATTACTGGATACAGGACTGTAAAAGCGCGATTCTCTACCATTAGTACTATCGAGTATCGAGAGTTTGACATGTAAAAAATAGTTCCACTAGAGGCGATGATGGCAAAGGCGGACCGACAATCTCATCTATTAAATGACGACCACGACCTTTACAAGACATAAATAGAGTTATTTAAAACTATGACAAATGTCTTGAATATCTGTATCACAAAGGTGCCCTTTGACATTAACTGTTACGCGATGTCTTAAATTAATCATGATAAAATTCCAAATGACTTTTCCCTTTTTCTGCGAAATTAGTAAAGCATTTTTATAAGTAAAAAGAGCTTCCTTTCTTTACTTTTAATATAATAATGTTGCGCAAAGAGGTCCCGTTCTCTGTTGCAGTTACTTTAACGATAGCATCTCGAGATAACGCAGAGCAACAAGGTGTTACGTTTAATGATCCCCTCTGTGCATAATTATATAGGTTACCGGTTCATTGACCTCAAAACCTTTATACGCGTTAGTAATGTGTATATAGGTTTATTTGTATTATAAGACTAAAGACCTCCCAGGACTAGATAGCTAACATCATAAGCAACATCTCTTGTTCTTTTTCCAGTAATAATATGTTATTTGATTAATACAAAAATAAATATTAATTTAAGTGCCCGCTAGAATGCTACAATAATTCTTCACATCGCATCGCTAAGATGAAGTAAACAAACTCCTGTAAATTCCATATGCTTTTTTTTCAATTACCTCCTTATATTATGTTTACTTATTATATTATACTCGTATATCGGAATAATAAAAAATATATTTCTAAGCTAAGCGACGCGATAAACGACTACTTTTCCTTGCCACTCATTGTAATTTATTGTGTGTTCAATTACTAATACCCGGTTTATTTATGGTTTTGTTTTTTTTCATACATTTTATGCCGCTCTATCGGATATGCTATAAGACACTTATAGGCAAGCCCCGAAAAAAACCCTTCACTTTTAAATATCACAGCTACATCAACGTATCTTGCGTTGAATGTGTACTATCAAGTCCAGTAACATATGGTTTTATTCTTATTATAAAACAAAGCCATTAAATATTTTTAAGAAAAAAAATTACATTTTTCAAATCAAGACTTGGCTTTGTTTGGCGCTAAACAAAATCTTCTCTTTGCTTCAGAAGCACAGTAGCGTGGCATACAATAACTCATACCTGTAAACAGTGACAGTTTCACAGTTAGTTTAGCCTTATGTAATAAGTGGGAAGCTTATAGCTATCTCCCGGGCACAGAGCCAAGCACACACTACTTAGCGTGCTCACTGAAAAACGCGTGACATTATGATAACAACACTACTGTTGACCTGACAATCAAAACCACTGCTGAAAATTGGATAGTGTTTAGAAAATTTTATTTGCTAAAGACATCTAGACTCATGAAAAAAAAGAAAATAAATTAGTTTTGGTCTTAACAATGCATGTAGGCAACCATGGAGCAAAATTAATTTAAAAACAAAGTTATGTCGATAACCTACTTCAACCTAAAAATCGCATAAACATCAGAAATACATATTAATTGTTGTAGAAAAATTAAAAAATATTTGGCGTTTACTAGTCCTCTATGTAATTCATGGCAATTATACCTCTACAATTTAATCCAAAAAACTGCTTTACTCAGGCACAAAATTTGGCCGGAAATTCGTTCTCATACAAACTTTTCTGACTCGCTCAACATTAACGTAAGCTCGCTTATAGTTTTGACAACGTACTGCTCACCCAGCGTAACGACGACGGTAACTAACAGATTGAGCCAACACTGATTTACCACCAAAGTATTCACAATCGGTTATCAAGCGAGTTAACGAAGGTTTTCATCGTGTTTGATCAATCAACGCTCTTTTATACGAAACGAGTTATTACTGTAGAACATTCCCGTCGATGTATACCAAACTCACTACGCAAGTCGCAGGAGCTAGGTCATTGATGTTTACCCGTCGTTTTACTATTTAACAACAGTTTTCGATCTGAAAAGTTTTCGAAGCTCGTGCAATAGTCACTGGCATTCACACGTTTTCACCTGGCTTCTTTTTTACAGAATAGTTGGTTAGTTTTCCTTTGTAACTGAACAAAAAATGAATTCAATTGTTTCCAGATTAGAATTCTCCATACGGTAGGTGTACAGTTTTTTTGCAGTATGTGTTCAACTTTTTGGAGTTTGAGTCATTTTTAGTAGTAGATGCAATTAAATTTCGAGTATGTTATTTTTGTTAAGTGATAATTTAGACCACAGTGAACAATACGCGCCCTACAGTCGGTGTGTGTACGGTCGGACAGACGCGGCTCTGACCGAAGTGTTAACGATGATACGGTTATGTCGGTCGTAACGTGATGGTTATAGCGCAAATTAATGTTTCATTGCCTATAACATTCGCGTAAAACGGAATATTTACAATTAATTAATGTGAGGTCAGAATTGTTATAAATGTGCACGAGATATTAGCCAACACGTTACCTATTTATCATACAAAGCATTAGGAAGTAAGCTGAAACATCAACATATGGAAATGGGATCTGCCGATAGCTACAGGCGATGTGTTAGTAATCCGTCACTGCTATGCACAATTGTGCTCATTAAGCCGCCATCTATTGAATTTAATTGATATTAAATTACATCAATATGTACGTAATCCTATACTCTAAAACGATCGATCTAAGCCTCTACGAGTGCGGTTCACAACGGTTACAATTAGGAAAGGCGAATGATTTTTCTGCCACTAATAACAATATAATAATTTAAATTTCGTAGAAGTTTCATTATGTTAAATTATACAGTAAAAGCAAAATATTCAATATAGGGTCGGTTTGGCGCAGCAGTCGTGGGCCAAATTAACATATTATGGCCTATGTAGATGCTGTACATACGTATCTTCGCAGGCAGGTTTGTAAACAAGATTATACGTGGAGGTCCCACCTCGCGAGTTATGAAAGCTCCCGACCTCCGCGGAAATACGACCAACAATGAACGTTTACAGGCCGCATATTGCTAACTTTTTGCACTTAAACTACCTCCGTCTTAACGAACAGATACAACAATGTACACATATACGTCAGGTAGATGTGAGACTACCGCTGTGTTTGTGACTCTACTATACGTGTGTGTACTGGAAACGAATATGCATCGTGCAAATAACAGTTTTTGCCCAACACTTAATGTTTAATACCGAAATGCTTGTCCTTAAAATCACCCTTAACAGTTGACTTTCCTATCTTTTGTCTTTTATTTGATCAATGAAACGAATGATTTAAAATCTAATTATTTCCCTAATAACTTAATTATTTTCGAGTTTTAATAAATCTGGCTAGTTCACGTAAAAGCTATATTAGATCTTATTACTATTTTAACGAGATCATAAACCTATTTCTGAGCATTAAGTCGTTATACTCGTATTTGCGGTGTAATGTTGAATACAGGTTGGTGCATATAATTATTATGTCAACATAAATAACCTTTGGTAGCCAGTAAAGTACCAATTAAAGCAAAAACAATTTGAAACATTAAGCTGTAAATTTAAAAAAGAAGCAATAGTCGTTTAATAGTTTCAAAACATTATGAAATAACGAAAAGATTTTCTTGTACAATATTCGCCAGAAATATTAATTTTACGCCTAAATACCAAATGTGTATCTTTAAGTTAAACCAATAAATAAGATACTAATAAAGAAGATAATCAATTTTCTCATTTTTATTACAAAAATATTGTTCCTGCAAAGGTTATTCTGATTCTTCACGAAAGATAATATAAATAGGGCAAATTAATGATAAACTAAATCCACCCACTAAACAATACCAACTAATTGTATAATTATATTATTATTTGAACTTTAACTACTACTTTATGTTATTTGAAAGACTACTATAATAATAGACTAGTTTGTAAACGTTACGTCATAGTTTATTTTGTATTCATGTTTTAATTATCAACATTCTTATTATGCAATCAAATATTCAATTCTGTGGTATATAAACTTCGTTTTAATTTCCAAAGTACATTTTCACAATACTGAAATTTAGCTCCCTGTGTAAATATTTGAGAAAAAGGGTTGCGAGATTGGGGAGGACAAACAAACAGACATCGAGATGATTCTACAAGAAATTTAATTTTGATGTGAAACAGCCGAGCAGCTTAATAGATACCCGTATCTTCCTATTTCATAAAATTCTAAGTAAAGATAAATGTTAAATCACATCAATACGAATACAAATTGGAATGATTTACTCGTAATAATCACTCACATAAATGTTCTCATTGCGTCCGACGGCGGAACAATATGAAAATGGATAATTATATTACAAGAAACAATACAGCAAATGAAAAATATTTTTCTTGTAATCATTTTTGTTCGTAACAACAGCGATGGGAAGTTTTAATTAAATTAATTAAAAGTTATCTTGGTAGTTAGATTGTTACATAGTATACATTTGGATAGGACGATGAATTTCCATTTATAGCCTAAACAAACCATTTATTTGGTTTCTACTAGTAATAAATCTTTAAGTGGCATATGGGAGCGTCTAATTACTCCGTAGATACAGACAAAAAACTGAAGGTACCTCGTAAATAATGGCGACGTCAGCGTTTTTGTTTTGTACAAAAATAAAGGAATTTTTAGTACAAGAATATATTTTAAAGTGGTGGTTGGAAGGTTGTTCGCGTTGCTTATCTAACCCACTATTTAGGCGGGGAGAGGGGGAGGGTGCCAGAAACGCTCGTGTAAACTTTGCTTCAGAGGTTCTTACTCTATCAATCAATGCTCCGAACTGCGAGCACCCGGGCTCTCGACGAAATAAAATTATAGAATTTCTGTGAAGTCAGATTTCTGTTTGAGTTTACGTAATGAGCTCACTAGCGCATTTATACCGAAATAAATATTAATCAATGTGAATATTTACTTAAATGAACGGTGTGGTAATTCACATGGAATGTGGATAATATTTTTTCATCAAGTATGAAATTGCGTTATTTTTGTCACAATGGACGTGAATATGCCTGACATTGTCTACATTTTATAGAGGAACAATGTTTAAAACAAATATTGAGTTAGTTATGCTAACCAAGTAACTAGTGGTTAGCGACACAATAATTGCTTACTACTCGTGGTACTTACATACTGTTTTTTAAAGTTGAATCCGTCCTTAAATTTAGTATAAAGTCGATGCCAGATGTTAACGTCAAAATAAAATGAATCTTAAAATACATAGCCATCTATTTTTTCATCTGCTATTGATGTTTCATATTGTTTGCATTATACTCCGAAAAATTGTTGTAGAATTCAGTCCGAAGAATCGGTACTCAATTTATAACCTGTCAAATAGATAGGTATGTTTTATATTTGGAAAGGTATTTGAGCGGGCGGCGTTTTGTGCGGACGACACGACGTAGAGCCGCTACGTCGATCTCACCAAAGCTAACGGTCCCGTGTAAAAGCAACGCTTTTAGGACATTGATTTCGGTCTCCTAACTAATTCATAAAGCGGTTTGAATACCTGAAACAATTTAAATTAAAATTAGTTATTCGACAGCAACATTCTCTATTTCGGTAACAATAAACTTTTATTAAAAATTCTTCCTCTTATTTTAAAACGTATTTGTGTTATCGACTCGTATCATCGGATGCAAATTATTATGTTAATAAGAGCAGGCACTCGATAGACATCGAACCCACATCAAGAGATCTTATTAGATGCGATTGTATTACAGATATTACCGGGTACGTCCTGTGGTGCGTCGTGCGCCATCATACTACAAACTCTAACAAAGTAACATGGATTTTTTCCTTTAATATTACGCCATTGTACGCGGAACATATGATTATAAAAAGTTTCTCTAAAAGGTTTGTTATAGTTATGAATATTGAACGAGTACATAAAATGGGAAGCGGCAGTATATACGGGCCCCGATTTCACATTGGATAAGAGAGAAAACACAATTTTATTTTGGTACAATTTTTTCACAGATTACTTGATACTTTTAACAAAAGTTTGCTGCGGCAAATATGCGCAATAGTATAATCAAATCAACAAAAGAGTATTTAGATGTAGAATTTCATATGCTTTCCGAAGCATTTGTTCCTATATCTATTTTACCAAACAAATTCAGGATAGTGTTGCAAAATTAAGTGAGATCCTGTAGGATCATGTATGCTTAGAACACGATGCGGAGCTGTTTCCCGACAAAGAGAACAAATTAACTTTCTCGTAGATGTTTCATATGGTACAAAGGGCAATCGCAATTTGCAATTCACAGCCCACAAAGTTGGCGAAGCAATTATAAAGATATCAAAAGGTTGATGTAACAGCGGCCTAGTTGCACTCGCTGACTGAATATTGATGACAGTGCTTCACTCTAGCCAATCTGTGTTCTATGCATAAGTAATGAAGAAAATATGGAGTCTAGAGTCAAGTGAACGATAAATATTAACATCAAACGTCGTTCACAGAACCTATTGCCGAACGAATGTATTGTTGAGTACACAAACTAACGACACACATAAGTCAACACAATATAGTTGAGTTCTAAGAAACGACGTGGAATATTCTTAAAACGTAAATTGGACGTTGAAATATTAATAAGCGTGGGTACATTTATTACGTCGTGGCCTGCTCACCCGTTCTGCTAACCGATGGCTACGGAGTAACAGTGGAACGTGGAACCACCTACATCATTTATACCCAGCCTCTAAGTATGTACCTAGTACAAAAGAATTATAAAGGAAAAGCGAAGCGGGCTGCATACTTCAAAAATCTATATTTTCCAGGTAGGTAGCAGAGTTTCAGACTTCTAAAGTAAATTAATTATTTTGAAGATGTTAAGATACCATGAGACTACTACAATATAAATATGTTTATTCCTACAAGAAGCACAAAGTACCAACTGGAACAATAATACATCAAACAAAAGAACTAAATGGTAGTTACAAAATGTTTAATCTAAACTTGTAATCAAAACGTCAGGCGAAGGTGCCGAATGCATTCGAATCACGAGTCCATTACATGAATCCATTTCGATTTCGCTAAAGGAATACACAGAAACACATTGCTACTGACAAGGCAATTTAACCAGATTTTTAGATGAAAATATTGTAGCAAACAAAATATTGAATGGGAATATCAGTATGTGCATATACTAATAAAGTTTGTAGCAAGTACGTTGAATATTGTATGCATGAAATGTTGTTATCTGTGTGCATCGTGCTTTTGTTCCGGCTGCAGTAATGAAATCTGACAGTGACGTCATTCAGTGTGCAACACTCTGCGACTGCAAGATGTAGTGAATAAAGGCCTTTAGCTCACGTTTGTTCTAAGTTGTAAGCTAGCTAAGATCAAAGTTATTAAGCGTAAGATATCAGGTCATAGGAAGACGTATATCAAATAAAAGGGCAAGTATATTTTGCTACTAAAATAACTGACTGCGGTGAATATTGACTTAGATAAAAAGCAAATAATAAGCTGATTGCGAAAATAGTAGTTATTTAGGTAACTGAATAGTCTAATGAAAATCCAGTCTAAAGTAAGTTAGACTTGTAATATGAGAACAGAACGCAAATAATCTATTTGTAATGGTAATATTTGCGGCAAATGATATAGTTTGGTACAGTCCGTAACTTAGTTTATTAACCCCTTAAGTAATGTCTCTGGGGGGCCGATATCCTGACATTCTGTAAGCGTGTAGCGTGTATTAGGTACCAGTATTTAAACCCCCGAACAGACTGCTTGGAAATTATATAACCTACTTAAAGTCCTCAGAGAATTCTTTGTTGAGTATGTTACAAACAATCTGTACATGGTATAGCTAAAAGTTTCTTACGAACAGATAAGCAGTTTTTGTATACGTCTTTGTAAGAGAGAAGTTTCTAAAATTCTACTGGAAGCATTTTTGCTACAATTATTCTATATTTCATACGAAGTTCTTTTTGAAACGGTTTCGGTCTAGCGTTGGTATAGAATACTTTTTGTTTTAGAGTTATCCCCAGGCTGTATTTCTGAAATACCTGACATTTATGGCCAGAGAAAGGAAATATCGGTCGGTCACTTTTTCGCTCTCAATAATTTTACGATGTTACTACTTGACTTACTCAAAATAAAACATTTCTACTTAAATTAAACCTTGAGTGTACAATTTCAAACATTAAGGATCTGAAAATCGTCACATCATTTAAAATAATCAAAACAATCGCGCCATACTTAATTGGCTACTTCATTCTCGTAATCGAAGTCCATTAAAAGATATATTCGATTAAAAACGATATTTTCACAACAAAGTGCCATTGAGTTAAATCGGCGACGTTTTTATTCGTCGTCATTTAATGCTGTGACAGTATCAATTAGCGCGAATGCCTCCCGTTTTGTTTCAACGAGGAGACACCGACAAATAAAGATAATAGGATACTTTCCGAACATCGAACGAAATAAACTGTTGAGAATAATGTTAACAAAACGTCAATAAACGTTAACATCGTGAGCTCAATATCAGATCGAACAGAATGTATAGCTTTATTATTGCAAAAGTAATAACTTGCATACGATGGATATTTTGTGAAAATATTTGAAGAGTTATAATGGAAAACAGTTTACACTAAACGTATGAAATGCAAAAACTGTTTATGTAACATGTATGGAACAGATTTTTTGTAAATAACATCAAGGAATATAAGCGATTAAAACCGAAATTATTACAGAATCAACATTTTATTTAATCATTATTGCTGCCGTAGAATCCTTGAAACAAGAATCACCGTAAAGAAATTTATAATCCCGTCTCTAAATCACAGAAGATGTAGGTACTATCAATAAAAAAATTACTCCTTTAAAGAAATATAATTGAACTCCAAGCTGGCATTAAAAATAAAGTACATAAGGTCGATTCCTTAGCTACTTTCTAAGTATGCAGATAGAAACATTATACGAGTTAACTGTAACTTGTCTATAGTATATCTAAAGCGCATTAACCCGTCGGTCTCAGCAGTCATATTAACAAGTATGAGCATCGTTATTGGCAGTCACAAGTGTGGCCGTGAACCATCAAGCCACTTGGCGGTAATCCCTCGAGCAATTGGCGCCTGTACCAGCCGTGCTCTCACACAATTCCTTCCAATTATGCTATGTTCACAGCAAAACAGTGAAGGTGTTTTACTTGATACGTTTGATGTATTGAGAGATAAAGTACTGCGTCGCTTTGTACAATGTGCACGTAAAATTTATTCTTCCAATATGTTAGTTGAAACTAATTCAGTTAGCAAAACACTATTTGTTTTAACTATATTTGTGCAAAAAGCGCATCCGACCGAATACAATATATATTTTATAGGAGATCTTCTTGTTATCGTATGGTTAGTGGTCAACCTAGTGTCAAAGTTGTTCAAGCCGTCCGAAGGCCTTTGACATGGAGATACAAATGATTTAATTAAACTTATCTTTAATTGAACCCTATTTACTATGACTTAATTTGCTCATCAAAGAATCGTGTCTTGAACGATACTCAAACACCGTATATGACGACTGCTTCCTAAATACACCACATTGTGCAATCTTAATAATTGTAAGGCAGACATTTTAGCCCTAACAACACAAATGATTTCTCAATTACAAGTTTTTTGTCCTCAGGACCTCACAAACGGAGTGCTCAAGTAACGAGGTATTTTATAAATAATTTTAGTTACCTTGAACACATAAAAGAAATCGTTTGCCTCCACTGTTTTTCTTCGGCACAATTACAGTAACTTTGATGTGGTCGGCAAAGTTTATGATAAGCCGGAGCAGACGGTAGACATTTATAGCCGGCGATATACATATATGTACGTAGGTATACACGAAGATTCCCGAATCTTTTTCGTATAGTATAAAAATTAATGTAGAATCGTTCTTACTGAACTACTTGTTGCTTTAGCAAAACAAACGAAGACGTTAAGATTAATGTTCCTTATATTAATACAAAAAAACCTTTTAAAAAACAAAGTTTTGTTAATATAATAATAGTGATTTGTTTACAACGTTTTAATTGAAACAGCAATTACTACGGACAATTAAAATTTCATATGTTAATTAAAAAGTTTTAGTGTATTAATAAAAACAGTTGTAGACATGTAAGCACTTAGCTCTATTAGGTGGTTAACCCATTTAAAAGTTTAATTAATATGGTCCTAAGATAATATTGTATGAACATTTCAGCTCGTAATTGCGAGGCCTCCGAAAGGTTTCGCTGGAGTTAAAAAGGAGAAATAATTTGTTTGTTCTGTGCGAATGCATAGTAAGCCTGCATCCAGCCGGCAAAGCTTTTGACCGAATTCGGAGAATTAAAAATACTGGTTATTTCAATGACAGCATAAAATATGAAATAAAAAATTTCGCTTTTCGCTTATTGTTCTTTCCGATTCCTACAATATGTACTGAATTTTGGTTTAATTATCATATGCCTAGAATCGAGAGAATTTCCTGCAATATTGACTACTTTATTATTAACTATATTACCTTCTACCGTTCCGATTCATATCAATCATATGTCAGCAATTCAAGAATACTGAAAATGTGTAAAATTTTAAAGTAATATCTTTTTAACTGTACAATAAAGAACAAGCTTACTATTTAACTTTATTTATGACAAATATCTATAAAGTTATCAAATGTAAAAAAATCAAAGGTTCATTTGAAAATGTTGCAAAAAATAGAAATTAGAAAATTGAATCGGTCAGAGGGCAAAATATCAAACCATTCCCTATCCATCCATTCATATTGTTCGACGTTCCATTGTTTATTTAGAAACACGTTTCACACCAAAACCAAAGCTCCACGGCACGTATTCTACGGAAATCAAAACATCGTACGAACCAAACTGTAGATCCCCACAATAAATATATTTGGAAAATCTGACTAAAAGTTACCGTGTAGGCTGAACACTGAATCTGTTATATGGAAGGGAAAACTTGATATTTTATTACTATTTATATTATGTACATTTCCATAGGGTTGGAAATGTTTCCGTGTAATGTGGGAGTTATTGAAATATATCGGCCAACCTTGCCAATGTACTGTTTGATATTGACAAATAAGTTACGACTTGGGACAACTATTGGCTACCATTTTGTATTCATATACGAGTGACATCACAACTCTTTCTATTACATATTTAGTTGGTAAATATATGAGAGTTCAGCGCCCGCAACTACAGAATAAGATTTCTTTACAAGATCTGATTTCTTAAAACAACTTGCTGTGAAAGTACTCTTTAAGGATAAATTATTAATTAATGAGTACTAAGAATTCTCAGGTAGAGTGGCAGAACTTCTAAGAAGAGGTACATTTTGTTCGTAAATACGAAAAAGAGTTGCTATAAATATCTCGTTCGATATGAAATGCAAGCCATCAAGAGAACGATACACTTAAGAAAGTCACGATTACAGAAGATGGAAAACAAGAGTTACGAAGTTGCCGTATTAAACGTCGCTTTTACGTACTCTATATGAAAAGAAAATAACATCCCATATGACACCATTACAGGAGACAGCCCTCCGTAATGGAAATTTGCATACGCACCTTAAAATTTTATTCATAAGGAGAAAATTGTTTCACATATTCGGCGGGTGCGAGAGCTCGTAGCGAGCGCGCGGCGGTGGCGCTCGGAGCCAGGTAGGCCGGGCGGCTGCCGGGTGGCTGCCGGGCGCACTCGAGCAAAAATATCGAATTATTGCCGAGCATTAGGAATTTGGGCCGCATTACCTGCTGGTAACGAGCGACAATGATTATCACGAGCGCGCCACACTCCGACACATACATCTGTACGCACCCGCACCACACGGCTCCACACGACTCTACACCACACCACGCCGCAACACCCGCACCGAGCGATATTCAATTGCTTCTTCAATTTAAAAATCAACCTCTGATCTAACGGCTTACAGTTAATTTAGCTCGACGCCGCCCTCGCATTACACTCGCTGTACAGACATACAGGTAAGTACGCAACAAACCTATTTAATAATTAATCTATTACGAGTCCTAATGCCATTAACATGTCGTACTAATTACAAAGTAGCTAAGTACATGAAATGTACTGAGTTTATGTAGAGTGTTCACGTGCCGTTTTTAGCCTGAATAAAACTTAGTCATTTGAAAAAAATAATAGCTACGTTTTTATTCTAGGTTAATCCAATGTCCATAAGTACAAAGGGACATGTAGATATTTATCCGCTAGAATCTAATTCTGAGCGCCTAACCCTTGTAATTACGATTGTAAGATAACATCTAATTACGATAATGTTTAACAACAGTAGAACACCTTGAAAATATGTATTATACTAATTAATAAGAGGACCCTTTATGCCTTTGAACCGGCCGCTCTTCGTAAAATCATTGGGCGAAACGTAGACCCGATTGGCGTCGTATTTAAGATTTTCATCGATAACAATATAAACGTCAAGTGTTTTATCCGCATGGAGGCACCACTCTAGCCTTTATTACAAAGGTTATTATGTCATATTTCATAAATTATTTGAGGCAGCGATTACCCCGGCAACAAGGGCGAGATAACAAGGGGCTCGCACTTGCGACTGTCGGGGGTTCACCGACTATATCTATTTATAACTTGGGTTATTAGTTCCAACATCCACTATATTATCGTTCGTTTCCAACTTAAAATTGACTGCAAATCAAAAACGTTAAATTGCTGTTATTTTCATTCGACACGAACACTGACAGAATGCAGTGGAATGTTTGGCTGCAGTGTATTGCTTCAGTGTGCTCTGCGCTTTACCTACAACTTTACTAATTTAAACTTTTTATTTTACTGAATTTAGAGGTAGTATTTTCTAAGTGTATATACAATAATAATGAAATCGTAAAGTCTAAAGACACAGTCGCATGAACAGAACAAAAAATAGTTTCAAGGCATTCTTTAAAGAAATCAGTTAGAAAGAAGAAAGTTTTCGAAAATATAAAATGAATTTCGTCTCGCATACCTGTGTTACACATAATCCTTCCTCGTATAAACTGAACTTAAGCATAAAGCAGTCACGTCCGAGGCGAGATTTTACACAAGAGCTCCTTTATAATCAAATTGTATACAAATAAACCAATTTCGTCTTTATACAAAGATTTTCTTTATAAACCTCTATAAATAACGTAGATTATTGAGTGTATTATAAGAACCTTTGTAAATAATAATATATGTATTCGTTTTCTACATCTGTACAGTATATATTTACATTACCATCTCACCGCTTGTCTTATACCTAGAGTTAGGTCTTAGAGTTTCTGCGAATAGTCTGAACCTGAATAAAAGTAGACTATTTCTTGGTTACTTTTAAAACTATAGGATACCTACTTGTGATAAAGAAAATGTTACTTGAGACCTTTTAAAAAGTTTTTCGTTATATTTTATTTTCCAACATTTAATACCCACGCTATTTGGTACTTACATTCCGTAATAAAGATACGATAAAAAAGTTAAACATAATTAATTATAAATATACATTCCAAAAAAGCTTAAAAATCTCTTGGAGAATTTAACTCAATTTCAAGAATTTATTAAAAAACATTACATTTTCCCTGAACAACGTTGAAAGACAAAAGAAAATCACTATATCTCGTTAATAAAATGTAAATCTACATGGCGAAGGTTCATGAAAATATTTCTTAACTGCACAGATTAATACCAAAATCCACGACGTTTAAGTTATTCAAACCTAAAATATGCAACGAATTCCATTCACTGGCAGCAATGAATTTGACTCAAAATATAATGTAGATAATCTAACAGCCATTTGCTTTAGGGATCACGAAATAATAAATCGTTTTTCACAGTACGATCAAGAAAAGAGGATTCGTGTCGACGCCCACGTCCCGGGAACCAAACGTCGCAGATAAACCTTCATCTGATACAGAAAATACAGCGAATAATACGTCGGCACTGTAAATATGTTCCCTCGAGTCGACGCTACAACATTATTATAATTTACTATTTACATATCACATGTAAATGCAAATCAACAGCGACAGCAGCGTTTAATTCTAGCTATATATTTTTACTAATACTATTGCGTCAATTTCACGATTGTCATTTTCTATTTACGCTAATGAAAACAGCAATTTTCCAACGAATGACAAACCCTATATTGAATGTTTTGAACGGTGCAAACAATTCAGCGGTCGGGCAAACGCAATTTATTAAAACTATGTTTTAACACGGACGTCACACAATATATTTTTGTTATTCTTTGTTTGTAGACAATCAGGGTAGAAGACAGGTTGCGGTTAAGCCGGACGAGGTTGGCTTTGAATACCGATGACGGCGCAACTACGCGACTCGTTTCAATCTGTAGTCTATGCATAAGTAATGTGAAAAGTATGGAGATACCGCTCCAATGCGGAATACACGCTCTTCTAAAATATCGTTGTATATTTTTATGGTAACGACTTCAGTTATTTGTTCTTAGTACCGAGTGCGCCACCGTGTAATCTACGTAGTGTGTGCCGCTTCGCCTAAAATATTTGCCGTATTCAATGTATTTTATTGCGATTCTGACACTCAAGTATTCATTAAAAGATATAGCGGCAATTACTCCTCTACGAATAAGTTTTTCTTTCAAGATTACACATGATTATACTAAAACTAATATTTAACTGTGTGTAACGTTGTTGTGTAAACGTAAATTCCGAATAGTCCAAAAAATAATTTTAGTAATAAATAATGTATTTCACATAATTTTCCCACTATTTGTATGTCGAAATAACTAAACATACTAATGAGTTCTAAATTAATTAAACTAACATTTCATTATCAGTTCTGGTAAAATTACAATGATTTACCAAATACAAATAACCAATTTTACTGAAAATGCAAACAAATCAATTGGGCTTAAAATTCGATGAAGGATAAAAATACTAACCTAACCCTGTTACTACGAAAATGTTAGCTCAAACAATAATAAGGTATGGAAAATTGGAAGTTATAAATAAAACAAGTCTGGTAACCAGCTGATAGGGTCTAGAAATATCTAGTAGAACAAAGTGTAATATAGACCAATCTGTTGAACGACAAAACAATAGCGAGTATCGTTACAAAGCAAAGTGATTTAGTTAAAGAGGCGAGCAAATGAAACAGAGCGGTGTCGTCGCCGACTTACGAGTATTTCCGATACGCCACTCCGTTGAACAATGAACACAATAAATTAGCCACACTTTATATCCATAATAATTATCTACAACTTAATGAGCGAGAAATATAAATACAACAATGGTATTAGCTCTTAATTGTTATTTATTTTATGAATGTAAATAAAATGTATGGATGAGCTTTCGTTTCATTTCTTCGATGAAATTATGTACAGTTTATTCAATATATAAATTGTATCACAAAGGAAGGTTTACGTTGTTTTCTTCGGTGTTTAATGAGTTAATAAGTTATGATATGATAATTTAGACTTTTTATATTGGTGAATATACTTTGTTAAGCTGTTATGTAGCATATTCTCTCTTATTTACTTAGTAAAAGTCATTTTATTGTTACTCACTTCAAGCTTTACCACAGCT
Organism: Anticarsia gemmatalis; assembly: GCF_050436995.1. NCBI lineage: Eukaryota > Metazoa > Arthropoda > Insecta > Lepidoptera > Erebidae > Anticarsia > Anticarsia gemmatalis. The sequence continues at coordinate 9,541,054 of NC_134753.1, read as the reverse complement.
CCGATTAATTAACATCATTAACAAGGTATTCTAAAAATAAGATTACTAAGAACCGGGAAGGAAGCACATTAGGTAGTCTAACTTGATTTCTCTCATTACTCACATGAAAAACAAGTTTCTTTATTTGATTAGAATTTATTTTTCTCCTAGAAACAGGTAATTGTCTGTTACATTTTGTTATATAGGGGAAGTTTATTTTTTTTAAACATATAGATCATTCCCGCACTAAGAATTGCTCGTTTGTCGCGGGGACTTTAACAAACATTTTAACAAAGGACACAAAGTATAACCAAACCCGAAAAACTACTTGTACAATTGCGCAAATATTAGCTTCGTGTGGTAATTGAACCGACCACCTTAACCACTGCGCCATGAAGGCCCTCGAGAAATTCTCCTATATACCTTTAGTCAGGAAAGTTCCGCCATAAAACTTGTCACTAATTCAATAATTGTTTGATAGTAGATAACAAATAGCAGATATTATAAAAAGTTTCTAAACACAGTATTCTATTCAGTTATAGTTCATGCATTTATATTGATTAATTTGCTCAGCAATCTCCAATATGTAGTTAGATCAAGACATGGAATGAAATTTGCCTGCCTCGGAGATAGATAGATGTACCGTGTGATATACATGTTTAGATGATCTATGTGGAAGATTTGTAACTGCTTTCCCGCCTTTGAAAATATAAGTTGTTGAACTAATAGTTGATAAGTGAGTTAGTAAGGCAAGTTCGGGACATACATAAATAGTTCGTCTAAAGTGAAAGTTTCTTAATTATTGGCTGATTATTAATATTCCTTCCTATTTTTTATGTCTGTCACGAGTGTTTTTGGAAAAAACACAAGAATATATTGTTGATTTCTAAAACTTAATTTTGGGTATGTATCGTATATTTGTAATCGTGTGCGACTGGGTTAAATACTGCAGCGTATCAAAGTAAGATGCGTTTATGGAAAGGACACCTTAAACTATCTAATAACTTTAGTTGAAATATGGCAAAAGTGGCGCAGTTTAAAGTTGTTAAAACTTCATTGCGGAAGTTATCATGTCAGTCACTCACAGCTGCACCAAGTGCTGCGCCTCAACTTGCCATTACTTCACAACTAAGAGTTATTGAACACTGTCACGCGTGATTTTACATCGAATATTTATATTTAGATCATGTTATTTACGCTTTCGCTGAGTCGGCATCATTGCCAGCCGGCAGTGAGTTAACATAACGCGGCATTCACCGTGAAATATTAGACCTTGACACCATCTGCTGCTCCTGGCTCAAATGTCGCCTTTTACGAGCAACGCTATTAGATTTTATAAAATATAAAATGTAAATAACACAATAATGTCAGAAAAAGGCCCGAAGCTCCCACTGGCGGCTAAACGAAAAACAAGATTTAGGTGTTCCGTACGGTTGTATGGCTCGTAATAACTTGTAGGTCGCCGTGATTGCAGCTGTTATCATACATCTGTGGTAATGGCTATGTTTAGAACAACAAGCTCTACGTTTATTTGAATAATACCGTCGAGTATTCCGTAACAACGTACAGCCAGCGACGAACATTAGCCACCCCGCTTTGACCTTTCGAAGACTGTATATTAAATAATAAACCGTTGCTAGAAATAATATCGACCAAAATTAAATGTAAATCACATAAATTCGTCGGTGGCTTCACCGAGTAAAGGTAAATAATGTCGTTGGCTGTCGTTTATGAAATGGCATCATTGAATATAGCCGCGGGCATCGATCACCGCGCTCTGGCGCCGCGTCGCAGTAAGACATTTCCACATAACAGAATTATGCCATGGATTATGGCATGTAAATAAACGAGCGGTTGGCGTGGCTAGTGTCTATTCCGACATGGGCAATAACTACGCGATTATCCTATTTGGGCGCAACAGCGAACAGGCGTGACTCCGCTCGCATTTTTCATATTAACCAACTTGGGACACATTAGGCTCGCACTAAATTCTTGTTCTTACAAGTAGGTTTACTAGTAATTTAACGAGACTTGGAGCGTAAACAGTTTTTACGAGGCAGAACTTGCGACGAACGACGACGGTTCATGTTGGTATTTGGCATTTATTGATCACCTTGCGTACGTGTTTTATGAGCAGTGAGCATATTATTTGTTTGACTGCTGAGTGAATATAAAAAGAAACTTATTTTTTACTGACAAAAATCCAATGGATAGCGTCTTCCTTATGAGCGCGGCTGGATTATGTGGGATTCTTATCCACTGCTATTGCCACTAAAACACAACCTTTTGCGCATCACGGCCTGGAACCTGTAAAATAACCCTAACGTATAAATATCCTTGAGTGTGCGATCTTCTCAAAGCATTGATCGCCGTGGTCTAATGACGCAGATAAATAAACATTCAATAAACGTTTTGTCGGTGTTTACCCATTTTAAAATGTTTAAAAGTTTCATCTTGTCATAAAGTCAATTTATGCGAACACAAACAAAATTCAAATAAACTTAGTATATTTTTGTGGAATTACAAAGCTGAGTTTTTCTCGGCTTCGTAAACTTGTATTTGAAGTGACGGGAATGCAAAATTAGGAACGAAAACATAAATATTCAGCAAGACTATATAAATAAACGAAGTTTGGGCCATTTATTCCGATACACCGGGACTCTGTGCACAGACTGGAAAAGTTAGGCGGAAACGGGATTTCCTAATGCGATTTTAATTCGTTCTTCCCGCGACGAAGAGGGTAATTTCAATAAAAGCAAAGTCAGTAGATATTTTGTCTGTGGGACGGAAAAAATGAGAAAAAATATAGCGGCGTGATTTCTTATTTTGTTGTGGAAGTTACGGCGTAAAGTGCACTTCTGTGTCGTCCTTCCTGTCGCGTTAATTACATTATGAACGATCAATAGCAGCCAACCAGCGTTATTACGGAAATAGTCCTTAATTAAACCAAGCAAATTTACCTGAACCGATTGCCAATTCCCAAATTAAAATGTGTCAAAATAACTCTACTTTAAACGTCCATTTTTATTATTTACGTGATCGATTTACGAACGATGAAAGTGTGGCGTTTACTGTGAAGCTTTTTCAATGTTGTTACATGTAATTCTCTTTAAGAAAATCGTACTGTGTATTACAAGTGCATCCGTTTGTATTTGTTTGAATCGAGTTTTCCAAGAAACTTACTTAGAAAATTAGCTGAAGCTAGTCGGACGGGGCGCCGCGCCGCACCGCGCTGGTAGCTGGTAGAAAGCGATCAGTGCGCGCTATTAGGTAAGGTAATTTGTTTATATTTACATACTGTTACTCGGTAGCGTGACTTCTGTTTCCTTGTACGTGCATACTACTGAATACCTATTTAATTAAGTAGTGCAGATCCTGAACTAAAACTCAACTTGCTGTATGAATATTCAAAGAGATTACAAATGTCCGCCTGCCTATCATCCGCGGTTATGTCAGATTTTTAACATGCAGAAACTTTTCCACTACCACTCGAATTTTAATGTGACTCTATTTCCAGCTAGAATAATGTTTTATATTATTTTCGCTGAAGTAATATGATAAAAAGATGTTGAATATTAGTGCGGTGGCACCCTTTTTAGCTTTCAACGAACGTGTTTTATAATACAACTGCAAATAGGTAACTTGTTTCACAAATAGTAAGGACTTATTCATATTTACCTGTAGTTACAGCTTTGTATATAACGTGATAAATGTTTTTTGGAAGAAAAATGCGATAATTCACACTGATACTCACCTCTAGTGAGAAGCATAGCGACAGTGATGAGCAGTCGAGCGTGCGCGAGCGCCGGCGCCATGCTGCGGCCCGTGACGTCACTCACTGCAGCGAACACGAGCGAGCGCACCCCGACCCACCCCGCCCCCTCACACGCATCATACAAACCCTGTTAACAAAAAATAAGATGATAAGAATACAGTACACTAAGATAAAAAGGCCAAATCCCTCCCTCATTCGGGAGGAAACTAGCAGTGGGACAGTAATGGGTTAAAAAAAAAGGTAAAAATGTACACAGGTCACTAACATAAAAGACAAAAAACTTTTTTTTAAACCTTTAAGCTAGCTGTAATAATAAACAATCTGATTATGTATACAATACAGCTGTGGTACACTGCGGTAGCAGTAGTAGAACAAACTTGTTGTACTATGGATACTATAAAGACACCTCTTAAAATCCCATCTTTACTTTAAGTGTTAAAAGCGACTAATTTCAAATTTCAAATAATATATACTTTAGAACATAGTAACTTCACATCATATCATTTTAAAGTGACTCCATTTAAGCCGCTTGCGTCCCACTAGGATAAAATATGCGAAGGTTTAACACCCGTTGACAAAGTGTAGTGTATTGACAAGCTACTGGCAATACCGACTGTCTGTCGACCCTACGTGGTTAATTTAATTGCCCTGTAGAATACTTAACAATGTGGCACTCCTATTTTGCATTTGATAAATTGGTTGCAAGTTTAAAGGTGTCTGCAGCTACAAAGGCATACTAAAATAATAGTTTTTTTATCGATGGATCTTTTTTGGATGTGTTATTATGAAAAAATTTAAAAGTTATCATGATATATTTATAACTGCTATGCTTCCGTGGACATTTAGCTTATTTCAATGAATATTCCCTTTACAATCTTTCATAAACTACCATTTTTCTTGGTGATAAAGTAACATTTTGTGTTCTCATAAACTTATTCTTGGTTTGTGTAACGAGCTGAAACCATCGATTTCCGTTATGTGCAGTTATGTTCAACATTTTCTCAATTCATTTGATCTCGTAAAGTCTAGACTTATTCGAAACTAAGATTTCTCCATCATTGGGGCCGACGTTCTCATTCATATCATTTGCTGCAATTTCCTTACTTGTCTACGGCGATGTAAGTTATTTCCACCGTATGTACACAATTTCTTAGAAACTAGTAGTCTAAGCAAAGGTCGTGATAGCAGTGACTTTCACCTTGAATGGTTACAATTGTTAGGTTATTACGCGTACAATAAGTATCAAGTCTGTATTCATTAGCTTTTATGAAAGCAACCAAGTTCTCAGACTAATCAGTGTATTTTTTTCTGTTCATGTTTATTTTGTAAATTAATCAAGTTAATAAATTAACAAAATCGTCGCTCGGCTGATGTATGGTGATGAAGTTAATTTAATACTCCGAAACAAGGCTTTATCTTGTACAATATTCTCGGCGGAGGATCAAAAAATCCCACCGTGTTTAGTTACGCTTACCGTGATTAGATGGATATCCATTTTACCCTAACCTTAAGCCTCTAAATAATCTCATTTGCGTTGTAACAGTTTTAACAAATTTGTGTACGAGATACTAAATATTTTATACCAAAATTATATTCGTTTCGGTACGGCTGAAACTTATTCCGACAATAAAATACTCACGTTTGATTTTCCGAGTGCTTCAGTTTAATGAGACTTAGATGCTTAATCAACCTCTCGACCTCGTGGTTTAATTATTTTGCGAGAATTTCACAATTTCCTCGAAAATTTTAGTTCTGGTGATCATAAAAACATCTGGACGCTTTTATTGACGCAATTAAAAGAAAATGTGAGGAATTGTAATGCGGTAAGAAATATAATAGTAATAAATACTAATATAATACGTATTATGTACATTGTACACAAGTTACAGGTCAAATGCTGATCGTCAAATATGTATTGATTCCGAGGCGATTTGGTTCAGACGTCTATTTGAACTGGTGTTTGTCCAAATGTAGGTAACATTTGAAAACAAATTTCGCTTCAGACATTGTTATGAAAAGGTTTAGAAAAAGATTCTTCTGCATAACCACTTTATTTTTAGTTTTTGGTACTAAATAACAGATGTTCATAACCTTTAAAAATATCATAATGTGAGTGAAGCAACACGCAATAACGAAGACTTCAATAATGGGCTTAACCTGCGATAATGGGGTAAAAATCGAAAGGATCCCTCGTCTAAGCAGCTGTTACTATACGGGTAAAGTTAAATGAAATGTTCGGGTGTGCGCTTAATTGGGCTTTTTTCAAACATTAATCAAGTGTTACGTCGGGGGGAGAATTTTTATGTCGGCCGAGACGGGCGATAGCCGCGTGACGGATGACGGGCCGCCGTCGGGTCGCGCCACGGGTTGCATTCATCACACCAGGATTTGCCCACCTTCAAACTTGCCGACTTACTACTTACCTTCTTCATAAATCACAAATTACTTATGTTTTTCTCAGAAAGTATATTTGTGGACTTTATTTGTGACGTTTCCGATTCAGAAATCACTTTGAGAGTTCAACGTAACGATGTGACATTTTAGCACTGTTTGCGCCTATTGTTGTTCTTTCATTTATTTTAACCTTATAAAACATATTAATAAATGATAATACAATCTAAAGATAGCGCTCAAGTCAGGACGCCGGTGAATTCTTTTCACAACCCACGCAAAAAACACATCGATAAAGAAGCGAAAAAGTGTTACATCACTACTTTCTTTTGATACTTTCAGTCGCATTAGGTATTATATCTGTACGTAGGTAATATTAATAGTTTGGCCGATAATATCTCTCTTATTGAAGTTATTCAAGAGTGTTCAAGAAAGTCCATACTGAGTCGACAAAAAAGTTCACGGTGCTCTATCGCTGAACTTTTACCAACTCAATGCGAACGAACAATCTTTCAAAGTGACAAAATTTTTCCTCAGTTTTTCAATCTACAGCACGACTTGCTTGTTCTCTATTTAATTACTGTTGAGTCAATGTGCCAGAAAGTATTTTACTTTGAATCTTTTTTTATGGAGGCATTTTTGAAGATGTTTAGCTTTGTTAGTGAATATGCTGTCACTCTGTGCCTCATAATGTTGTATTAAGTACGTCGTTACTTCAACTTGGAATATGACATTAGTAGTGGTCTAATTAACAGCCTCTTCTGTTTTACGACTTTGTTTTATGATGACAGAGAACAAGTTATTATCGCTTTGATATTAGTAAAGAAAAAGTGAATTGGATTGACCTGAAAAAGTTTTAAAATGCGCTAGATTTATTTCTTAATTTTATATTATGCTTACTCTTTAAAGGGAAGATTAACAACTAGTAACTAGTTCATGATCCGTAAAAAGATTTTTATTTACTTAGTTCATTTGAAAATTATTTTTATAAAGATAGCTTTGGAAGTCAACTGAATCTAGTTGAGCACTTAATCAAATTAGAAGCAACATCTAACTAGTTAAGTAATAGGTACATAGGAATGTTAGAACCGGCGGGAAGACGTATAAATACTACGAAGTAATAAGCAGGCACATAAGTCCTAGTATTGTCACAGAAACCATTAAGTAACCGTTAACACCACCACCAATTATTGTGGAGAAAATCTTTATTTTCTTATTTTTTTCTCTCACAATCCCATTGTAAGGTACTTGAGGAACGGGTAAGCAGAATCAATTCAAGGAAAAAAACACAATATATAAGAGATTTATAAATGCCACCCCAATTTATTGTCACTCGTTAAGTATAAGGAAACAGGTGTTTTGTGAAATAAAGCTCAAGACGAGAAAATCATTAAATAGATCGTGATATGATCGATTGTTGAAGTTTTGTATTCACAATGACGTCGATAACGCATTGGTTAAAGCTGTCACTGTTCCTGTAAATTCGAAACTTAACGAAAAAGAACAATAGCCCGATTATATACTACTATCAAGTATCGACAACCTATCGAAAAAAAATGTATGAAAATCTGATCAGCTGCAGCGCCTCTAGCGGACGTTGCAGAAATTAGTTTTGCAATACATTTTTAATGTCAAACTCTCGATACTCGATGGTTCCGATTGTAAAGAATTGCGCTACATATAGGTTCGCCCAAAGTGTAGTTCCTGGGACGAATTATTTTTTAAAATTCTCAGGAAGTTGTTTATGTTTTGTACTTTTTGTCCGTTGCTTTTATAATAAGAACCCCTGTAAATTATCTATATTAATGTTTGATTCAAAAATCACGTTTATCAGCAACGGAAGTTAAATATCTCCTCAAACATAATTTAGATACCTCCAAATAGATAGACAAAGTTAACTGCAATATTGCCAAGAGCATCTAGCTAGTTACATCAGTGCCAAAACAACCGCAGGTCTGTACAAAACTCAAAAAATTAGGTTAATTACCTCGTGGCTTGTGTAGAACATAAAAACTGTGACTTTCATCTTTGATATTTGTAATGTTAATATTTTGAAATGTTTCGATTTCACTTGTAGAAACCATTAGTAATAAGAATTGCTAGCAGATTCACGCAGCTCTGCTTACGTACAAACTTTCATCGCCATTTTAACGGGGTATACTTTTTAAAAAAGTAGTCCATTTTGTTTCTAGGATATGTTGAGATCCTGGAATCAGAAATGGACTACTGCATCGCCATACGTTACTTAATCCAAATTGATTCATTGACTTAACCTCCTGGAAGCATAGCACCCTGGTACACCCTGGTACACAGACATACAAAAAGCCAAAAAAATACCAATGAAACACAGATCTCATTATCAAAATGAAACAATAATTCTGAAAACTTTCGGGTGGTCTAAAAACTGCGCGTGGGCAGACGTATGTACGAGTATAAATAAGTAATAACCGTGTGTGCATGGCGCGTGCTGTAACGAGCGCGCTGCGGTCGCCACGGTAAACATGACTTCCGCGCGACTTCCTACCATATCAGATACAACAACCTATTTGTGTTACAAGTGTCGCGCTGACCGAATACTTCTCACTTCCTTAGGGACGGTTCACATCTGACGGAAGATGCGTCGGGCTTAGCCTAAATAGTATGGAATTCACAACGACGACGGCTACGCATCATCGGTTGAGTGTGAACGGTCAAGTGTTTTTCTATACGCGTTACGCGACCGATAATACGCGACGCATGTTTTCTTAGATATGAACCTTCCCTTAGATCGTTCGCTTCCTCGCCTACTGCCATGTAATCGCGCTTCACATTACAGATCTTTGATTTAGTAAAAGCGCGATATCCTGATACGACATTCTAACCATTATTTTGAAGTACGTTGTAATGCAAGTTTGTAAACTGAAACACCCGCTATACAATAATTCCTGTTAAAATAAATCAAAGTATAAATAGTTAATATAATCGTTTATTTGTATACAAGTAATAAATTCTTCTTACGCCAGACGTTCCTGTAAACCTATTGTAGTAAGAAAATAAGTATTATAGACTATTTAATTCGTATTCGTTCTTCCGCTTAATAATATAAAAGATGCCCGACCATAAAAGATTTCATAGAACACTTTCCATAAAAGGCTTTATTAGCCAACATCATTGTTTGATAATCGTACTGTATATAATTATTATTTTATTGTAACAACAATATTAGATAATGTCCTCCTGGCCGATATTCGGCTAGGGCGGCCGGTTTCATTGAAACCAGCCAACTGTGCAGGATTTTGTTTGTAGTGTCCCTAGTCTTTTAACCCTGTGGAACGGCTACACGGACTCGACCAATGAGAGGTCAGGCATTTTTGGCACGACTTAGGATTCGAACCTGAAAACACTGCACAGCAGTCGTAAACACTATCGAATTCGCCACAAAGGCAGTCATTATTAGTCATATACAACCTTACATAACTGTGGGAAATATATCTCACCGCAATAAAGCTTATTATACAACATGTAACACAGTGAAGATCGCATTAATTATTAATTAATTGACGGCAATCTTGTAAATGGCGGTACTCCTTGTCAAAATTAGTACACTGCTCAAATACGTAACGACAATACAAAATGATATTCAACAAAGACCATTATTCATCGTTCAGAGACCTTAAATTTATCATCAATCTGTCTCGCGGTTTCGAGATGTTTGAAAAATATGGAAGTGGATGAAATATGCTAGGGTTCTAGTCTATTTTCGTGATGAGTTTTAGGTGCAATCAGTTGGTTTAAAAAGCCTTCGTGTCGAACAATAAAATTTGTAGTTTTTAAAGAACTACGAGAATAAAGCACTGGAAGCAAATTCAATTCGATCATTTCCTGAAATGAACACCGATAAAATATCCCGATACAATACAGTTCCAAACACCACTCTGAATACTGATATTTACACGACTATCCGTGTTGACGAAAAACCGCTATTATTATGCGCGGCGCTAACGTTGATTGTTCATTCATTCGTTCAATGTTTTACATTTTTAAAGCATCGCCGCCCCAGATTTTATGCAAATAAGCCTTTTATTTACGGACGCTACAAATCGAATTTATCAAAATTTGCTATCGAAATATTCATCTATAACAAAACAGCTGTTACAGTGACAGCATAATTAATGATATTCGACAATCATTGTTTTGTGGTCAATAATAGATAAATAATAACATTATTGTGAAGGTTTTAGGTTAAATTATGTTGTGATGATAAATAACTGTTGCAAATAAATTGAACCAATTAAATTGCGACGAACTCGATACTTATTTGGAGTTAAATCGTTACAAGCACAGGTCAAACTGACTTGACCTGGTGGAAAAACACCTCACTTTGAATTTGTAATAAAGTTAAACTAGCATCGATCTATGATAAAAACTTCACTACCGTATGACAGCCAAGTTCGTAAATAAAAGCTACCTACCATACCATGTATGAGCCAAAAATGTATTTTCGTGCCCCTGTATTTCCACATTGATTCATTTACTCACTCCATAATATCGTTCACTTCACTGTGAAAGAGAATTTTTAAATTGCCAGGTAATTACAAATTTATTTAAAGGTTCCGCAAAAATTGTGCACAAATTGTTGAGTAACTTCGTTTTAATTTATGTATGTTTTTAAATTATACAAAAAAATCATACTGGATAAAATATTTACACATCACACGGTACTCCGACTACTATAAGAAGTGCACTATACAGACCTAGCTGACCTAGTGCAGGCTGAGTCCGCACTTATAAAATAACTTTATCTACATTTAAAAGTTCAGAATTAGGTAACTTGCCGAATTAAACTTGACCCATTAAAGTAGTTACAAATTCACTCAGTCACACGTCAGTTAACGTATTATAACGTTAATAATGTTATGATATTCTTTCAAACGGGTCAGAGCCCATTCGTCCCCTAAAATTCGTCCCCTAGTATAAAAGTTGTAGATTCGGCCCCTACATAGGTGCCCATTGGTCTCCTGGTAGGGGACCAATTAATATTTTAATAAAAAATATTATTTTTAAGGTACCCATTCGTCCCCTCTAATATATATACAATATATATTGCTGCCTATTGGTCCCCTGAGATAAAATTAGCTATATTTTACATAAGAAACGGTTAACATAATACACTTGTGAACAGTTTTTTAACGGAATTAATTTAATTCGTAAAATTAATGGTAGACATAAACCAAATATTTTGCTATGTTAAGACACTCTACATAAAGAAGCGAATTTATCAAAAAATAAAATGGATCAGGTGCAAAGGGGTGTCCAAACAAATAATCGGACTCCTGAATCGATTGAAAATGAAGCGAGAATAAATCGCGTAATTAGCCAATTTTTTGAAAATCATTTCACTAGGCCACTGCATGGAAAAGCATATATTATTAATTTAAAATGAAAAAACAAATATAATATTAGTTTTGTACTAAAATAATGTTGATTTGTTTAATCTTCAATAATTACTGTGATTTTAGTAATTTTTTTGTTATTGTAGTTATAGTTTGTTAGATTTAAGTTATTATGATTTTGCACGTAGTTGGTAAATATACAAAAATAATATATGTTGATTTATCTTGTCTTCAATAATTACTGTGATTTTAGTTTTTTTTTTTGTACTGTTATATTTTTTTAAATTTAAGCTATTATGATTTTGCATGTATGTAGTTGGTAAATATACAAAAAAATAAGAAGTAATTATTTACTGTTGATATGTGTTCTATTTTTTTCTGCATATTTTTTATATTTAATGTTGATTTATATGATGGTCAATCAAGACTGATTTTTGTAAAAGAGTTGTATTTTGTTAGTTTCTAGGATATTGTGATTTTGTATGTGTTAATCTTATTTGAAATAAACATGATATCTACCGAAATACTATATTTTTTATCATAGCCTTTTCTGCGCGACTGTACCAGGACTACCAAGCTGCAGTATACACATATACATGTACTTATATTAGAAGAATGAATAAAAATAAATGTTCTTCAGGGGACGAATGGGCCCCTCAAAAGTTCCAGGGGACGAGTGGGCACAGGGTGCGAATCTTAGGGGACGAATGGGCTCTGACCCTTTCAAACAGTATCGTGATTCTGTTTAGCCGGTGCTATCGACTATCGAGAGATGGACATTTGAAATGTACTGCGAAAATAGTTTCTATGGAGCCCGCTAGGGGCGCCGGTTAGATTTTCATACTAAATATTTCGATGGTCGGAGGTCGCTCATAATATTTCACTTAAACACAACATTTATAATATGCATTTTTGTCATTTTATTGATATATTTTATATAAATACGAGATCGGCACTAAATCACAATGGTATTGTTTACGTTTTTCATTACAGGAACAGCCCCTCAGGTTAACAACATCAGATAAAACAGCCTGTTAATTATAGCTCCCGGAAATTTCAAAGTGATCATTCATTTTGTCGCCGATACTACCTATTAAACGTTACTGTACACATTACGTAGGTAAAGTAGCGAATGAATCTGCCAGCCGTAACCGCAAAATGTTAAACCTAGATTAACCTCGCGCTCATATTTATTGTGCGTAAAGAAACGTGTCACGTTGTTAAATGTACTCTGGTATTTAATTAAACTGTGCCTTTTATATCTTTTTGTTTTGGAAGATATTATTTTTTACTCTCACAGATCTTGTGAACGACCACGTGTAATATAACCAGAGGTATAAAATGGAAAATACAATCTGAGAGATTAAGCATGTTTCATGAGATTCAAAAGACAATTGTTATTTTTAATAATATAAAAAGATTTTTGACCTCAACAAGTTATTATCTTCATGAAGTCTCGCGATAAGTAAATTTAACATTTTTATCAAATGGCGATGTCAATGAACTCTGATCAGCATACAATTTGCACACAAATGTTAAGAGGAACGATAACCAATAAAACAAAATATTTATTGCAATAATTTCATACCCATCTTTTACTAACTATTGTTTTATTAAGCTAGCTGATGAACTACTTAATTTACTTCTCAGTATTTTGCGGTTACTATCTTTTTCCCTTGCTTTAATAGCTATGCAAACATCGTATTCATTTCATTGAATTAAGTAGTCAGATAGACATACGATTTCAATTTCTCGGTAACTCATTAGCTTTGTGATTTAAACCGCTATAAGACGGGAGTTCACTTGTATAATCCTTTGATAAATGCAGATTGCAATATTATATGTGTGTAGCTAATATTTGTCCTATACTTGGTTCCTTCTGATTGTTTTAGTTCTGATATACGCTGCTTCAGCCTGCCCGCTGGGACTGGAAATGTTCGTAGATAAGTTTTTAGCAGTATTTTTAAGTAAAATATTTTAAAAACATGATCCCCGGAGATTGAATAAACAACGGTACATATTATGTTTGTTCATAAGTAAAGTCAGTTCCAGCAAGTCCTCAAAAACATTAAATTATTCTTAATTAAAGACTGTAATGACTACATGACATAATGGCCAGCATTTAATCCCACGGGGTTCTGACTATAATAAATCTAATAAAAGGCCTACGACGATAGTAAAATTGTAATTTAATCTAATAGAGTACTAGTTAGCAAGACTGTAAGTGCCCTACAAGAACATAACAGTACAAGTACTTCCAGTTAGTTACAGCAAATAAACATCATTTACTTCTCATGTAGGTAATATCGTATCTAAATGTGAGATTCTATCCATTGTAGCATGAAATTATTTCTTAGCTCAAGCAATAGTATATTCTCTTGAAATTCTTGTTACTCGGAGTGTTCGCATAATAAACCAGCTAATACGTCGCGAGTAATCCCGGCGCATATTTCAACCGAACAACACGCCTAGCTTCTCTACTAACAATCCTCTACATCCACACATGACACGATAACTAAATTACGTAATTTGTGGACCGAACGCTCAGGTAAACATTGCCATAAAATTGTCCTTTTTATTAACCACTTAATCTTACACACTTGTATACTTCAACAATAACGTTGTTTGCGTACATTTTTGTTTTCTTATATTAATACGTATGCGGTGCGTCGCAACGGGGAAAACTCTACACAAATCAGGACACACAACATCAACAAAATTAACGAAGAAAAATCCGCGCATCAAAAGATTTGCTTACACACAATATTAACGTGTTAAACACGGGGGAAGAAAGTCCCGGAGCGCGCATATCTAATGAAAAATAATTTGGGTGCAGACAGCCGGCATTAATATTAATAAATAATAAGGTGACGGTTCGCACGGTAGTATATAAATCCGGCACGCTGTGAGCCGTCACAATAGTAATATATTAGGACAAATGTTATTACAAGCTCGACTCGTTATGTTATTTTTGTTCGTTCCCCCGAGTTAGGAATTCAAGGCGGGCAGGCGCAGGGCGACCGCAGCGGCGCGGCGCGGCGGTGGCGACAGTTGGCGCGGCGCTGCTCGCCACCGCACCACCGCGCCACCACGGCTGCAACCGGAATAACCCTGTACCCTGTGTACCGGCGCCACCCCCAGCGCACTCCGCACTAATTATAAACACTCAAAGAACGACTGGTATCAATGTACACTGATACAAAGACAGAGGCAAAGCTGACCCAACAAATGACGGTTATTTGTCTTAAAAAGACGAACGACTTATACTTAGTTTAGAATAACTGGTAACTTAATGGCAAGAATAACTTCGTGTTACACATTGTGATTTTTAATTTTGTGCTCTAAGTGGAGAAATAACAAGTTGACATCAGCTTAGCTTCAACAGTTCAACTAGTAACTTATCTTCCTTTATGTTTCTGTGGAATATTTAGCAAAATTAAGTATTTGCAATTTCAAAAGATTTTTTAAATATCTCTCATTAAATCCAAAAGTGAATGAAACGAAATTTAAAATCTTGTATTCGAAGCTGTTGTTTAAATCTCGACAGTAAGTTTCGATTTAAAAATGTTAATTTTATTAAACCCCAAGGAAATGCCTGAACAATCGCACATCTTAGATAAGTTCTTTCGTATTCTTATTTCGATATTATAGTCTTCGTATCAATGTTCAAATCACGAACACCTTCCAACATACTGATACAATTGCTAGCAATACGAGTAGGAGAAAATACATTTTTCTTAGCAAGTAAATAAAATAACTTGTATTTGGCTATATATACTCCAGTTAAGATAGTTAACTAATGATATAAATGTGGCTATGCTTTAAAAAATATAACATATATTTTTTTTGATAAACTTTAATTTTCCCATACTACAGTCCCCCCGTTTGGGAGAAAACCCTTGCCCAGTAATGGGACAGTTACGGATTAAAAAAAGTAGTAAAGTCAGTCTTGTACAGTCATAGGAAAAATAGGCTACTATCACATGTATAGAGGAATCTATCGGGTTAGTATTTTTATCGACAACGACAACCTATTTTTACACACTAATAAAGGCCTATATGAGGCTTCATATTTAGATATTTCTTGGTATAAAAAGAGACTAATAATTTTATTTATAAACTACGTGTTAATAACGGTACCGAGTATAGGTGTGTTTACCTTGCTTACTTGATATTCAACTACCCTGCCGGCGCGCGGCCGCCTCAACTACCGAGAACCACTGGCCAGATGTTATGATATTATTAATAATCCTCCTTCCATAACATAGCGCAACTACAACTACTAGTTTAATACAAAATAGTTATTTATAATTATTCCTTGAATGATGCCTCGTGGAAAATATAAAGGATATTACGGTTATCAGAACTTACTTTTTCTCACAATTTCACACAACACGCATAAATTTTACTCAAAGCGGTTCAGTAGTTTAGCTACTCACTATTAAATTACAACAAAGACATAATCAATGGCTCGGGAATTCTTGACCTTAGCAAAACATTAAAAACAAATGCGTTACGTAACAACAAGGGCCAATATTATTTACCTATTCTACTTAGGTACGTATTTGAATACGACTTTATACGTACATAGGCCTTATTCTTTTTCCCAGGTTTCACCTCAAAGTTCTGAATGTCGAATCTTAAGGACATTTGCACCCCTCACAATTACGCGAATTCGAATAAACTACACTTTTTATATCTTTATCTCTAAAGAACTTTCTCTTGATGATACAGAAAATGTGGTCCATTATCAAGGAATATTAAAGAGAATTTATACATAAAGACTAAAAAAACATCATGAAAACTTCCATTTCTTTTACAATTATTTATATTTTCTGACTAATACTGCAAAACACTGTGTCGCAGAAATTAAACACTGTATACATTTTCGAAATGGGGCATCTTGGTTACGAAGTATTTCTCCTTCAGCACTTGCAGTTTTAACACCTTCAGCTAGGAAATAAGGTGCTTAACCAATAGTGCTGAAGGAATACTCCTTGCGGCCACGCTCCATGCATGCTGGATTACCCACATGAGATATCATGTGGGGTAATATAACATAGATATTGATCATTGCCTCGATTCTCTACTACTATCGACTACCGACAACCGACCTGTCATCGAGAAATTTTGTATGAAAATCTGATCAGCGCCTCTGGCGGGTGTCGTAGGAAAACTTTTGGCAGTACATTCTAAATGTCAAAATTTCGATAGCTAGCCGGTTGTCGGTAGTCGAAAGTGGTACAGAATCGAGGTACATATCTATGTTGTTACTTATTTGATGCGCGATTGTCTTGAAATATGAACTAAGCGTCACGTGATCGAGTTCTGTAAGCTAACATAGGTATAAAGACGAGTTGTGCAAAGGACATAAACTCAATGCTGAGTCTATTAAACTTTCATAACGTTCCCCAAGAGGGATGTGGGTATAATCGACAATAGGTACGAGCGATCGTATCTGCTGTTCAGTTTTCACTTAATACGTTCACAGAAGCGTATGTTTTAATCATTGTGCTATGACGAAATACGCGTTATATTTAGAAATATTGCTGTAGAAAATGGATAAGATTACGCTTAGAAATGAAATTGCAAAAGCAAATCAATTAGTTGACGTTTATCAACACTTATCCTTGCAAGGAAACCTAGAGCCAGTTTTGTAAAACAGATAAAAAATCTACTACAATTTAAAAAGCTGTCAAAAATTCGATTAAACGAAGGGTCAATGTAGAGACAAACAACCCTATGTGTGAATATAACCCTTAAAATTCCATTTTATGAGCTAACTGCTAGATATTTAGAAGTGGAGACACCAAGCCATAGAATAAAATTCTGTAGGGTGTATAAAATGTCGAATACACGCAAAATTATTGTCATCACAAAGTTAATTTGAACAATACGAATAAAAAAAAAGGCAATAAACTCGCCCCTATGGTTAATGACGAAATGTACGTATACATATTTCATACGCCTTTGCCTACACTATCGGGTATGTGTGTGTACAAAAAAAACACAAAAACGTTAAATTAATAAGGAATTTAAGCAACTATATACTTAGATATCGCTGTACAGTCTAAGGCTCGGTTCGCATTGCATGCTATTTGCGTGAGAGACCCAACGGTCTCACAACTAGTACAGTAATGGAGTGTCTATCATGTGTCTAAGATCTTGCAACAGGATACCTGATCCTTACTAAACTATATCTAAGTATGCAGTTATGTTTAACGCTATTGTGTTTATTTCGGAATTTGCCTTTGCCTCTAACATTTTGTAGCACATAATATAATAATATATTTTATCGTGATAAAAATATCCATCTTGCTCCAATTTAAACGTCTTTTTGTGCAGGAAATCTTTTCTAATTTTTAAGATTCGCACCACACTTTATACAAATGTATACATTTCAGAAGACTAAGAGTCAGTTTTAAACTATCTGTAAGATAAAGTGACAGCATATGTATAAAAACAACTGTTGAACTTCCATCTAATCAGGAAGCCGATATTTATCTGTTGCACGATTCAGTACAGTCGGTACTTTCGAGTACCGTAAATACATTTAAAATGTACTGCAAAAATAGTTTCTACGACGTCCGCTAGAGGCACTGAACCAATTGTCATACAACATTTTTCGACAGCTAACTGATTTTCGATAGTCGATAGTAGTAGAGAATTGAGCTACTGTAACAAGCATTAAAAATCACTTTTTACGAAATTACTGTACTTAATTGCATTCAGATAGACATGTATCACTAAAATTGATGTACAGTACAAAATAAAAACAATTATCTGGGGGCACGGAAGTGCCCCCGCAAGTCGAGCAAAAAAAAAGTGGCACGGCCGTAACATCCTTTTCTCGAAGCAATTCGGGCTATTTTTGACACCCCTATAATTTCGTTGTGGATAAAACAAGAAGCCTGGATTTTCAGCAAATAATCAGTCATTGTATAAACACGGTATATTTAAAATTTCAGTCAATTTGAACCAGTAGTTTAAGAATGACAACTTGTTAAAATTTTGAATTTTGTCACTCACTGATTCACTGACTCACTGACTCACCGATCATCAAAAGTCTAAGGTACTTCTAGCAGACTTAGAAGCTTAAAATTTAGAATACAAATAGGGTTTAGTGTTTTAATCATGGGAAAAATTCTATATTTTCTAATTTCGGTCCAGTTTTCTAAATACACCAACTGCAACAATAACTTTGTAATCCCATATAAATGTAAAAGATTACAAGGTTACATTTGCAGTTAATGAAATCAAAATCAAAATCAAATCATTTATTCATTTAGGTCAAGTGCTGATGAATGAATGAATTATTATTACTGTAGAAAATAAAATAAATAGGTGTAAATAGGTACCTACTATATGAGGCATAACGGGAGGGGGTATAGGGTGGGTAAGGGTGTTTAGCCCATGAAACTGAACAACATTCCCATAGGAAAATATGTTGAATTATGAAAAAATAACGTCTTTCCATACAAATTGGACTTATGTTCGCTCTACAAAAAGAAGTGAGATGCCACCAAAAACATTCTGTAAAAACCTCAAGTCTCGCCGTAAAAAGTTGTGAGATCAATATAATACCAAGTCGATTAATCTATTTAGTCTCTACTTAAAGGACCTTCTGTCTTAAGTTATTACGTATGTTATTATCATGCCAATTAAAAAAAAAATATCTATAAAACAAATAGATCGACTTGGTCATCGCGAGAAAACACAAATTCGCCAATAACATTTCAGAAGCATTAACTAATCAAATCATGCGATGACCAGGTCGGTCTATTTGTTTTAGAGGTATTTTTTTTTAAATTGGCATGATAATAACATACGTAATAACTTAAGACAGAAGGTCCTTTAAGTAGAGACTAAATAGATTAATCGACTTGGTATTATATTGATCTCACAACTTTTTACGGCGAGACTTGAGGTTTTTACAGAATGTTTTTGGTGGCATAATAGTTTACTGTTACAAATTTAATTTCACTCATGTTTTAATATTTATATTTTATTATATATTATATTTAATGAACATGAATCAAAAACGACGATGTAAAATTAATCGCTACATGGAACAAATAATTCATATTATTTCTGGATAGTAATTTCATTTTAATTTTTATGTCCGATGTTGGTTTATTTTTAAAGTCCCTCAAACAAAAGACTGGTTTCTTTTTGAGGTATTACTTTAACTCTTTACTGTCACACTGTTGGGCAAGAGTATACATTATGTATCTCATCTATACTAATATTATAAAATTGTGTTTGTTTGTTTGTTAGAACGCGCTAATCTCAGGAACTGCTGGTGCGAATTGAAAAAATATTTTGCTATTGGATAGTCTGTTTATTGAGGAAAGCTATAAGCTATATAACATCACGCTACAAATATTAGGAGCGGAATAGCAACGAAAAATGTTTAAAAAACGGGGAATATTTTGACCCAATCTCGCATATGTGACGCAAGCGAAGTTGCGCTGGTCAGCTAGTCCTAAATAGAGGATATAAGCCTTACGATTCGTCTTTATAAAAGATGGAGCTTAAATTGATCCATACAAAAATCATGTTAGTGTTGGTAATATCGCACTTACACACTCGCAACAACCAATTACAGGATGAGTAGCCGTTAACATGTGATACGGGTGATACTCGGCCTCCTTACACATGCTAAGAGATCGTTAAGCCTTTCTGGCTAGCGTCACTGGCACTACGTTCAGCGCTAACGTTCTAATAAAACCTAATACTTTTTCTATACACTTACAAACTATGATACTCATTGTAGATACGTATATCGCATTTTTTGCTCTACGTATAAGTTGAGATCCTTAATAACTGGTGCTTCTTTTGGGTATTTTAACGAAGATGTGCGGAAGCGCTATAAGTATGAAAATATAAAAATCAAACAGGATATGAACTATTGTCATATGAGCCTACCTCATTCGTTCTATGTGGGCACTTTTTGGTAGACCTATTATCTAAGTTATCCAGGCCTTTCACAAGAACTAACAGCAGTTATATTCATCGATAACATCGGGACCTACCTGCTAACTATACACCATGAAAACAGCAATAAGAACTTATTTGTGTAACGTTCCTTACCAGGTCTTTTTAGTAGTTCAACAAGACCTATTTATAAGCTCTACCTTATTTGAACTGTTGATAAATTCGCCAAGATTAAAATAACATTGTTAACTTTAGTAGAAGCAGCAAGTGTACCTTATTTCCAACAAAGCGTATTGTTACCAGAAAATACATACATTCAGAACTGCGAGTGAAGACGAACAACAAAAGTTTCGGGAAGGAAATTAGAAAACTAAAATGTTATCTTCATTTGATATTCCACATTTGGTCTCGGTTCATTTCTAAAGAGCATAAGGCTAGGAGCACTCTACGTCGTGCATTTTAAGTAGTCTGAAATTTTACTACATACCTTACATACAAATAGTACACGGGACCGTCAGGTATATAAGGACAACGAAACAAAAGTAGTATGGGGAGATGGCTTAGGTTGCCACGCCGATATCATTGTGTCGGGAGGTCGTGGTTCGATTCCCACACGGAACAATTATTTGTGCGATCTAAAAGTAATTGTTTCGGGTCTGGTTGTGCTTTGTGTCTGTTGTTGGTATGTTTGTAAAAACCTCCGCGACACAAGAGCAATTATTAGGGCAAGAGTTGTCTTGCAAAAAAAAGCAGCAAATTAAGTGCATCTATAACAGAACATACAGAGGGGTGGTCACGAACTACTTGTCTCTATCAACAATTTTTGTACAAAACTAACTCTTTCTGAGACCAACATTTATTTATACCGACTAATCCGAATACGACCGTGTTTTACGAACTTCGAACTGATCAGTCGAAATTCGTGAACGTGACAAATACCTGACTGGTCTCGGTTAGACGGTATGGATGCGATTTCGGATAGGTACTTCACTAACGCTGGACACATACCGTCCAACTCGCACGTATTGACTAACCAGACTTATAGTTTGTTAGGTAATTTAGCAATCTGTAACGTAGGCACAATTCATTGCCTCAATTCGGCAAACGGTAACCGGAATTCTAGATAGATCGGCCGTTTCCTTTAGTTGACAACCACTCACGCAACAATGAACTACGTACTACTCCAGTCATAAACTATTTGCTAACATAGAAGTAAACATGTCCAAATGCATAGTCGCGTCAACCTTGCTTTAATATTTAATTTGTTAATTGCATTCCTGCCACCCGCGAACGCTTTAATTTACGTATAAGCCTCCCCGTTATTAACGTACATCCACGCAAATTTCATGTTTAATACACAAATGTATGTAGGCAAAGTAAAACGGTAAAGGTTGTACGTTTATCAAAGCTTTGTACTTGGAGAAGAATAATACAGAAACATTTCTTCAACCGGTCCCCGGGAACATTATTGTAATTGTCGTACTCTCACGCATGATTGCACAAAAAACATTGTTGTTATCTCACATCTAGTACCCACAATAAATAAACTGACCCATCGCTACATAGGGGTTGTTTAGTTAATTCATGACTTTTTAATTTCATTACATCCGTCGCGCTTTAAGCAGATTAAACACAAATTGAACGAGTTGTGACCGTGGAGTTGTATTTGGTGAAGTAATTATTTTTTGTTAGGGTATTCTGTTTAATGGGCCGCCGACATGTGGCGGCGAGCGGGGCGGCGGCAGGGCCGAGGGATTAACTGTTATAACATCAGTCCAGCCCCAACATATGGAAAACTTGTAGCGACGTCACGTGACCACTGTAATTGATACACACACATTCACGCACACACACATCATCGCAGACATGCTCGTCATTCCGCTGACATCAGACACAACAATTCTAATTTATGATCATTATAATTAACTAACAAAAAACTTTCCGACATAAAATCCCTTAAGGAGTTTCGCCCCAATTTGAATTTTTAAATATTTATAAGGAATTAATTTCATGAATTCAGTCGTAAATTAAAAAAAAGGAACGCTTATTTGTTTACTAAATTACTATTTAGTGTCTCCATTTATATTGTGAAGATAAATGAGATAACATATCGTTAGGCGTATTGTCATAGTGAATTTATATTAATATACAAAACACCGCTAATATAGAATTGTTCGTGGTTTATCGGGACGTGAAACTATGTATAAACTTTAACAGATAGAGCCGCTATGTGCATACCTTGTCAATTAGTAGCGTAACGATGCTAAACAGCCCACCCGTCATTGCTTATAGCCAGTTATAATACTTCTACATTTGAAACTGTGCAAGTTTCTTGCATAAACTTCTAATTTATATTACGGCAGTCAACTTTGTGTGTTCAATTTACGTAGAACGGCACGCGATCGAGAGGATTGCACCTAAATTTGGCATTACCATTCATATGGATGGCTGGGCGAGTCAATTATACAGCATGGCTGCCATACGCCGCGGCGCGTCGGGTGCGCGCAATAAAACGTCCACCGACGCACGTTCTCGATCACTTTGATCGGCCCGGATGTCACAGTCGTTTCCAACTGTTTCGCCAAACACTCCACCAATAAATACAGCTTAATTTTAGAATAATTCGCTCCACGGGACCCACGATTCATAGCGCTATAAAGTTATCCCTCGACTTGTTTATTGCAAAACAAATGTAACGTGTCACACGCCCGGAAAAGGGCTCCTGAATAAAATGAGACGTTATACATCGAGGAACTACGCGAAACTATGTCATAACGTGATACCGAGCAATAACGATCCTAGTTTGATAATTTCTTTATACAACAGAAGGTAAATATTTTGTATTTATAAACGAGGAACGACGTATCCCTGTAATAAACAATATTATACGTAACGTAGAAACAAACAAAATAAAAACCACTTTGAAGACGTAATAATGTAGAGTTTTAATCTAGAAAGAATTTAAGCATCGAATATCCGAATAAAAAGTGTACAGTACGAATACAACGTCAAATTCAATTAAACGTAGTAGAAATTCGAGGAATCCAATGGATGCCTACACCAATTATTTGGATCGTTAAATTTAACTTTGACTGTATCATTAATTAGCGACAAAAAGTTGGTGTGCTCCAATATTTTTCAGTGGCTTAGATATAAATTGTGTAGTACGTGTGTATAAATAGAATGTTTATCGTGTGTCGGTGGCGGTGCGGCGGACGATAACGACGGTAGTGAAGCGCGCAGATGTCGAACCCGCACTCATTTGCGACAATCGCCGCTGCCATTGAGGCCTGATTGCTTAATTGCTTCGTTTAATCAATTGACCGCTTGAGAAACGCACTCCCGCCCTGGGGACGCTACTCGGTTATTAGTAAACTGCTCGGCTCAATAAATCCACTGGTTAAACGACGCTTTTATTAACCTATCCGTTGACATCCACCCACTGCTATTAAATTCTAATACAATTTGTACAAAGGAATTTTTGACTAGTCGGAATAGTAAATGGTCGCCCTTGGATTGCTTCTATCAACTCGAGCGATGAGTACACGTGTGTTTTCTTTTTCTTGAGTTTTCTTTGCGATAGATAATTCAGCTATCCGTCAATCAACTTCCTCATTAGCAATGTCCGGAGTACATAATGAGTGGTGGGGAAATGTGGGAGGACTAAGTGTGTGGTTCCTGTGTGGTGTAGGTACAAATCAATCAACCCTCAGTCAACGTCCACCTCAGAATCTCGCTATCTGTCTTGTGGCTAAGAATACACAAGCCATTGTTGTCTGTACGTGTATATACCTAGACGCCTACTACTGATAGCCACCTATGTGATTATATAAAGAAAAACTAATAAAACGGATATAAAGGATCCCTATTGTGAGTGAGCTATCCAAAAATTTTTGTTTGTTTTATACCTGTGTGTATGCAGTAAATCGAATGCGACTGAAAATCAACTTTAAAATTATTAACTCAACTGATGCTACGTTACGCTTAAATACTTAAAAACCTATAAAAAATTTGGACCGCAAACAAACTCAAGAAGTGCCATTAATAAACACCAATTACGAAAAAAATATTTGGGAGCGACCCTAAGTGACTTTTGAGGAGCACTCTTAAAAACCTGAAGCACTCTAGACAAAGATCTCTAGAAAAAGTACATAACCACTGTGCATACAATAATTAATTAAGCCAATACTGTAAGTAATAAAGTTGAAAAGTAAAATAAAAGGCGTCAGTCTATGAGTAAAGCGTGCTATTCAAAATATTTGCTTCGCTCCTGATTGCATTTCTGTTGTTCCAAGCTTTCACTGGCCAACGGTTGGCTGAACTTGGGCGAAACTTTCATTAATTATCCAAGTCTAGTCTAGTAATCCATACAGTAAAACTAGTTAGTGCTACAGCTAATATTTTACCTTAGCGTTCAATTGATTCTCGTAGAACAACTGTGAAGGCTAACATTTGGAATAGTAATTTCTATTGTGTGAAAATTGTTGTTTGAGGAATGCTTGCGATGTTTGTACTGTATTAGTATCGTATTGATTCGCTATGAACGTATTTAGAATCGAGTGGTGCGGTTGCTAATCCCTTTATGCCGAGTCAAAGGCCAAAAATAGAATAGAAGTAGTCTATGAAGGCAGTGGCCAAGTTGGAGTTAAAGCTTTATAACATTAACATATTAATCATGCGGAGTACATTACGGTTTAATGTTCTTTTTACAATGGCCGACTTTAGTATGAATTAGGTACGGCTTAAGGTGTTTGTGTCACAATAGGTTAGCAAATTGTAGCATTTGATTAAGCTCTAAAAAACTCAAGAATACCGTTAGCTAGTTTTTCTTTTGTTCAGTTGATAGATGGTTAGTTGTTAATTTTAGTGTACTTGGTAATTATGACTTATTTCTAAACAAGCCGTATTAAAAGTTTTCTCACTTATTTTTTCATCTTCTTCATTATAATAAATTAATGTTTACCGTCTTCCCTTTTTTGATCGTGACGATATCGTATCGGCGAATTTAAAAAAGCTCTTCCGCATAAGACCGATAAATGTTAACAGCCCGTTCTATTCTTACCCGACGGTTTCTATAATAATGTTGTAAAAGTATAAAACAAAATAAGCTATTTCACGAACTCGCTCATCAACACGTAACAAGGAGATAAAAAGTTTGTTAGAACAACTTGAAACATGTTATAACTACCATAACGGTATCAGTCGATGAATTTCCTTGAATAACAAAGCCTTACGGAAGGGGTATTATGAGAGCAAAATTACAGTCGCTACGAAAGAGAATACGTTACCGCTTTGTATAGAATACGCTAGTTAGATTTCACTGCTTGTATGTTCTTGGAGGTAGTGTAGTGCATTGCTTTAAGATGCTTTACATGCTAGCGCTTGACGGGTGTCTTAAATTGTAATCGGACTTCTAAATACTAGTTCTTGTGTAAATCAACGACGGTTGTTTTGGAGGTAGTTAAATTTAATCTTCGTGATTATCTATACTTCTATACTAATATTATAAAGCTGAAGAGTTTATTTGTTTGTTTGTTTGTTTGAACGCGCTAATCTCAGGAACTAATGGTCCGATTTGAAAAAAATTCAGTGTTTAATAGCTTATTTATCGAGGAAGGTTATAGGCTATATATCATCACGATTCGACCAATAGGAGCAGAGTACCAGTAAAAAAGGTTAAAAAAACGGGGAACATTTTGACACATTCTCTACTATGTTACGCAAGCGAAGTTGCACGGGTCAGCTAGTAAATAAATAAAAATAGTTATTTAAAACTAAAATTATACATATCTTACATGCAACGTGTATTAAAAAAACGACACTATCCGAAAATAGACAAAATACAATTTAAAAAGCAAAGGTTTAGATTCCGACACGAGATCACAATTGCGTATCAAAACACAATTGCAAAAAGGTAATACGATTACCAAAGGCATTATTTTAATATCAAACTGCTGGCAAAATTCCCAGAATTATGAATACCGAAACATACGAATGTAACAATGAAGCCTCTGAATAGTTTTTGATACCACACCACATATAATATAATAAAGCTTAAATATCTCTCATATGACGGAAATCAAACTAAATAGAAAACAAAGCCATGCATTTGGAAATTCTAAACCATATAATACCACATATCCATATACCAATGTTTTCAGAATTGGTTCATTAACTAGCTTTTCCTCGAGACTTCGTCCGCGTGGGAAAAAACTTCTTCTTAACCTGTATAGTATTTTTTCTACAAATGGAATACAATTATATTTTAATCAGTTATGCCCGGTTTCTGAGTACATTTAGCGGTAGTTTATCTTTTCAATAGCGTTTAAACTCATATAAAAATACGCTTTTAAATAGATAAACTACGTACTAATGTACCTCAGAAACCGGGGGTAAGTCAGTGGTTGTGTAAATTAACACATTTTTTTTATAAGAATGCCAAAAATCGAACGCTTCACTTTCCGAAAAAAAAATAGTTTTAATGAGAAGAGTGCGTGCATGTCTCCCCTTTAATCGTTAAGAAAAGGCTGCGTACAAAGTCGTTTCGTATGCAATTTACTTGCACCCGTATGTTACAATTAAACCGTCGCCGACACTATTTATAATGGTTGCTCGCCGATGTTTACCAGATCGATATCAAGCTCCGACACATTCTCTCATCAATTGATTCAACTATTTCTGGAGTCTTTGTTAATCCAAGATACTAACAGTACATCCTCTAAGAAATGGTACATGAAATTACTTTAATTGTCGTCAATAGTGATGAACGAACAACCAATTATTTCACGCTAACGAAATGTCACTAATATTCAGAGCAACAGCTGGCAACATTTCATTTATTTTTTACGGAAACGATAAGTGAATTATTCGGTTTTCTTTGCATGTAAATATTATTTTATTTTATTCACAGCTAATAGCAGCAGTATTAAGGTTGCGGTTACAAGCAAAATTACAGTTTAATAGGTGTACCTATATGAGATCCAGTTACTATAAAAAATTGCTGAAAATCTACAAAGGTCGTTCGTAAATTTGGTCACAATTGAATGTTTAAACAGCACGTAACTCGTCAGCTCGCAGCAACGAATACATTGTGTCGTGTAGTAATAGTTCCTCGTGCCGGGACTGTTGATCGAGTTCATTACACCTCGTAAGGGTGCTATTAATTAACGTTTACTTACACTTGTTGTTAGTTATACGAAACCGAATCTACCTGCCGACGCTAATCTTCTATAAGCTTATAATTATAATATGACTCCAATTACATAGTGTAAATTGATGTTCTATTATAATTAGATAAGTGAGCCGCGTAGGTTTGCCTGCGTGGGTTTCGTTTTGTTTTGTACCTGTGAACTTAAACTTAAATGCCTTATCATTCACAAGTAAATGGATTGCCGGCTCTTATAAATAGGAACGGATGAATATCAGTTTTTCCACGAACCAATTGCCATCCGATGTCGGGGTTTCGAAGAATAAAAACCATTTACTACTTAGTGTTTATTCACAAGCCAGATTCAGAATTCAGTCAACAATCGTGCAGAATAACGTTAAAGTAATTTCAATGAAAAAACGCTTTACTGCGCTTTTTATGAGATAGATATTCGTCTAGAAATATTTTATCAAGCATTTAGAGCGACGTTGTTCATTAAAACATTTGCTTTTTTAATAGGATCGCACTAATTTTAATACAAAAGGTTCTCTTGTGACAGACACTGGAGCGGTTCTTAGAAGTAATAATGCTAAAGTAGGTTATTAGTGTCTGTTGGTTAGGGTAGGAAGAGAAATGCAGGTGGCGCAAACAACGAAACTTTCCCAGCACTAGTCTACTAGGACAGACGGCAACGCGAGACTTGGACTTATTATAATAGGAGCGAGTCTTATAATTTAGTCTTCGCAGCCAACGAAGAATGACTTTAAGTTGTCCATTCCAAATGAATGAACGGGATAAAATTATTATTGAAACACTTCTTTAAAACCTTACCTCGGCTTGTACAGCACGAGTAATTAAATACTAACCCGCGTGGAAAGTTAAGCCTTATCATTGGATTTATTGAATCGGTTTTAATTAAATAATACTTATTTATTTTCTATATTTATTGTGTACTTTAGTAGTGTCTACTTATTGATGACATATTTATATAAAATTTGAATGATTTACTTATAAACCCGATTAAGATAATAATATGTGATTAAAACGTGTGGCAACTTTCAGCTATTACCTGCAATTACCATAACATAACCACGCTTCAATCATCAAATTGATTAACTATTACCTCTAGAGCCTAAATTCACTACAAATTATCATGCTTAGTGGCTGAATGCACAAAACCAAATAAGCCGGGAGTCGATATGCCGCAATTTCACTCAACATTTTAGTTGCGTACTGATTTCAATTAGGTGAGTCCGTACGTACTCCTCTCTTGAACCCAGAGCTGTTTAAATCAAATAAACCGCATTTACAGAATGAAAAGTTTATTCGCTTCTAACCACGTAAAATAATACCACAGAACTCGAAAGTCTACATAACTTACTACGGTTTTTGAATTTAAATTTAGATAGAGTTTAGTCGAAAAGCTTTCGCTATAATATTTAGTTTTATACATTTTATTAATTCAACTTTATGCATATTTTAAACCTGTTTTCACGAATATTTGACAAAATATTATTCATGTTTATTATTTGAATCCTAATTATTCGTAATATAATAAAAGTTGTTGAAACATTGAAAAGTCATTCGATGACACATAATTAAAGGCATAATGTTATTAGTTTTTGTGATATCAGAAATAAAATTCTAGACTACGACTAGATGTTAATTAAAAATTAAAGCACTGACAACATCAAAATTCCATTACTTTATTGAAACTGTATTTACGTTTGTGAATTATGAAATCAAATAATACATATCTATAATAACTAAGCTAATAAAATAACCATCTATGCATTACATAATAATTCGATCTAAAACATGATTTTATTAAGTTTATTTTTATCGCAGGAATACAAACTTTCCAGTATTATTAAGTAGTAAAATATTTTCACTCATACATTTTGTATTCAAATTAAAAAAAAACTTTCGATATCCCAAATCTAAACCATCTTCATTCTGTTTTACTCATTCTGGTTTAAATTATTATAATCTCTGCGGTCAACATTAACAAAGAGAGCTCTATTAATTACGAACTTGAAAGCTTTAAAATGCGTCTACTGTAACCAAGCTCAGTCAAACGTATGACAATTTTTGGCAAACTAGTTTCAATTGTCGTTTAAAATGTCTGCATAAGCGTTTTTACATTGAAAGTTACAAACTGCAAGCCCATTCAGCTATTCGGCAAAGTGGCAATGTACTTTCTCGCCAACCCTTCTAATTAAGTAAAGTCCAAACGAATTCCAATTCAATTCAACTTGTCTAAGAATACCGAACGCCATAGTTTGAGAGGGACAATTTATTTATAAGACGTTTTTTAAGTCTTTTACTAAAAGACTTGATAAATCACTCGATTTTAAAAATAGTTTAGAAAAGACGGAATACTGGTTCTTAATAATGACAAATAGATAAATAAACGACATTTTGTTTTCTGTCTGCATCTTTTTTTCTGTCATCATTTTTATTATGATTCATCTGTCATTAGGGAAAAGGGAAACCGAGCGAAATTGTAACGTGTAAAATTTGCTTTCCTATTTCTAATCGCTAATTTGTTATAACATGCCAAGTCAAATGAATGTTACTAAATTCTTATTGTAAGCCGTAATGGTATTAAAGGCTTACAAAATGACTGTTACGTACAAATTACGTAATACAAGAGCAGACCTAAAAACACATTGTTTCTGTTCTAAGCGAGTACCAGAAAAAATACGTAGCGTACCTAAAGCTCATTTATGTTGTAAATGCGTACAAATGTATGTTCTCACACATTTCAATGGAGAACATTAAAGATAAAACCACTACATTTCCTATTCTTTGTGTTTATATACTTAACTAGCGGACCCGACAGACGTTGTCCTGTCCACACGTATTTAATTTGAAAATTTTTAACTTTTTTTAATAATCTAAACCATTCTCAGATCCTTGAACACACACAAAAAATTTCATCAAAATCGGTCCAATCGTTTAAGAGAAGTTCAGTGACATACACACTTACAGAAGAATTATATATATAAAGATATTCAGTCACTTCCTTGTTTCCGTGAACGATTAGCGCGCGGTCACGGTTGGTCAACAGATGGGTGACCGCTTGATATTTAAACTAAGTCTGTTGATCTATTTGCAAACACAATCCTAGACATTCTCCCCGCGTTTCTAAAATGTGTATCTTTAATGAATATAGGCAACTATATCTCGAGAAGCTGTAAGATTTTTATGCGTAAAGTTGCGGGAAAATTGTAGTTTTTCTCAGAAGGCAAAGTAGATGTTTAACACTTTTGTGTGGTCATCGTTATTTCATAGATTACTATCACTGACAATTTGTGAGCATCTAGCTTCATGAAAATTTCCTTAAATCGATGTCAAGATAATCCCGAGAGCTTTGATCTCTTATACTTAAACGGTTTCTACTTTTGGTTGAACCCCACAAATTCCTTCATTTGTAACAGATCTACACAATATAATAGCAGAAAGTATAACTTCCATTTCTACTAAGACTATCAGACTTAAGCTACCAGTTTAAGTATATTCCAAGGAATTCTCCTACAATATTGATAGTAAGGAATAAAATCAACACTTCCGAAATTTCTAGAACTCTATCCAAACTTGCTAGTTTTGAGAAAACTATAAAGACTCCGTTGTCAATATAGTTCGACTCTCTACAATTGGAAGCATCGATTATCGAGAGTTTGAAATAAAATAAAATGTACTGGCAAAATAGTTTTTACGATGCCCGCTAGAGGCACTGACGCGATTGTCATATTTTTTTTTTCGATAGTTGACGATTTTCGATAGTTGTAAAGAATCGAGATACATTAATGTACGTATAAATCTCAATTAACATTCCAAAGCTCAACCAGGCAATACATCTCACAGTGTTAATAAATCAAGCATCAATGTTTAATTTATTAATTCCTAAAGAGGCCTAAATATAGCACTCAGTGTATTATTGGAAGACAGTTAATCAACGACCACTTTACGACAAATAGAGGCTCATTTAATACAACGGTAAATATTAGCTAGCAGGCGTGTAATCTGACTGCACACATGTCGCGATTGGCACCGAAACTGCGTCATTTCGAGAATAGAATTAGTGCTCGATGAATTAGACGATATTCAAGCTGGAATGTGCATCTGACAGTCCGGCTTAGCACTTAATTTTGACTTTAAGTGCTGCGGATAGTTTAACGGTGTAATAATTTAATATTGTCAGAATCATAGATGTTGCTAAAGTCGCGTAAGATTCATGAAAACGGTGATTGAGGAAATGTGGTTATAATTTTTGTGGTCTATAAAGTGATGCCAGTTCCGTGATATGTTTTTTACCGTCCCCTTTTCCTATTAAGTCCATTATTAAATATTTCTTGTCTCCACTCTTCATAATTATAATGGTTAAAATACTAGCATACGACCCTGATTTTTTATTAATCACCTTACGACTGCATAAAACCGCATCGCTTAAATTTCTTTGCATTATTTTGGGGTTCTGAATTCTTCTGATTCATACAATGAACCTCGCGTTTCATAATAAAGCACTAGTAACAGTGCACGGTGTCACCCGCGTGGGTTTCCCAATTTATTTATAGCGGTTGCCTTTGTCCTATATTCGTTCTTAATCACAATTCGATTCGATTGAGGTTCTATTATATTTCTGGGCACGGAAACTCTATATCGGTTTTATTAATTGCCTTCAATTAAATCAATATTCAATTTATTTAATAAAATATAAACGTAGAAACATAATACCAAGAAAACTAGATAACAAATCGTTAATCGATTCCCTGCACTACCAAAAGACTTAGCGATTGGAAAAATATATGAGCACCTAAATTAATTAAGGAGCTTAGGTGAAGTGGGTGGACAAAGAAAAGGCTGTCTTACAAGGAACATACGGTTTCATTAGATCCTTAACTTAAGGTTTGTTTACTTGAGCCGTTCTTTTGGGGAAATTGTGCGTGTGTAGTGATGTAAGACACAAGGGACTGATTACATTTGTTATATGTTGGAGCATCACTACAACTCAGTCAGCTAAACTTGAGGAACAACTTCATCATACGTCGGCGTGGAATTATCGCAGCGCTGTACTTTGCTTACGACGTTAGGCACTGATTATGAGAGAACATGGTAAGTTTGGACTTATTTGCCTTTATCTATACTAATAAGTTCTAAAGTTTTATTTGAACCCGCTATTTCTGAAACTACCAGTAGGATTTAAAGAATATTTTTGTTTACGATAGCCACATTCATGGGGCAGGATAATCTAAATCACGCTACGGCCAACAAAGGCGGAGGTAGCACTATAAATTGTGAATGAATTGCAAGTAAAACTGAGGTGCACGGTGAGTCCTTTATATTTATATATCTTTGTCACTGCCTCTGCGGTCGGTAGTATATGCCGTGTACTGCCGCGTAAATGCTCTCGAGTTCGAATCCCGGGTCAAGTGAAAAAGTATTGTATGAGTTTTTTATTAAGAATTTCCCGGAAATTGCCCGGTGTTAAGTTGAGGTCGTAGATGTCTAGGAGAGTACGTATAGCCGACGGTTCTGCGCCTGACCTCTCACTGGTCGTGTCCGTTTAACCGTCCCACCGGGCTATGAGAGTAGTGACAGTGTGACTGTGTATTGTGCACACACTTGGACACTATAAACAAAGTCCAGCACAGTTGGTTGATTTCAATGAAACCGGCCGCCGTAGCCGAAAATCGGCTAGGAAGGCATTATTATATCTTTGTTAATTTAAACGAAACAATGAAGGTAGTCCGAAATACGAGGTAGTGAACTACTGTCATGAGTCCATACCTAACATAGTCACGCTTTTAAGCTTAGCTGGAAGAGTTAACCGGATTATCGTGAGAGCTAATGCTGTTCATCCCACAAAGATAGTGAACATAATTTAGTATCGTTACCAATACAATTTGTGCTGGAAAAAAAATCTATGTGTTATTTTTTAAATATAAATTGATATAAAAATATGTTTATCAATCTTTTTTAAGCCAAATTGACTGTCACGTATCTTGTTATGAGATTTACACAACAATAATATAGTGAAAACAAAATTTTTGCGTGTATAAATTAATAAAAAATAGTTATTCTATTTCCCTGATTCGTTTTTACCGCTAAAGTGGTGAAATGTAACCCGATTCTGTACTACTATCGACAACCAGCTAGCTATCCAAAAAAAATGTATGAATATCTGCAGCGCGATTCTGAATAGTCAATACTTTTGAGTATCGAAAGCTTGACATTTAAAATGTACTGCAAAAATAGTTTCTACGACGCCCGCTAGAGGCGCTGTACCAATAGTCGTACAATTTTTTTCGATAGCTAGCCGGTTGTCGGTAGTGATAGAGAATCGCGGTACTGATCAGCGTCTCTAGCGGGCGCTGTTAAAACTATTTATGCAGTACATTTTAAATTTTTGACTTTCAATACTCGATGTAATATTGAGTATTGAAAGTCAAAAATTTGCTACTGACTGCAGAGAATCGCGCTGCCGACAGATTTTGTATCGATGAAGAACAAAAACAATAATTAAAACTAGAAATCAAATATCGATGCGGACCAGCAACCGATAGACAATTTGAAATATAGTCATTTTTTTATTTATGTTGCATTTTATTTTCGTAACTGTATGTCAATAAAATGGTTAGATATTTTTAATCAAAAACTGCTCAACGTTTGCAGTCATGAAATGTTCGGAAATGTTTATCTATATTTTGTAGCACACAACTATTTTGCGTGGACTGGGAATTGAACTCACTTTACTCGGTAAATTCGAAGAGGAGGGACATTATTTCTTCTTCTAAAATTTATGATAAAAGTTATACTTCTAACTTTATAAATTGTTGCTAATAATAACTAATCTAAGTACATAAATGTATTCTCTATAACTGCTTTACTTTTTCAATTCAGTAGATGGCTAAAAGTGCAGATGGTCCGTTGACGTGTGATGACCGATGACTAAAGAGAGTTTATTTGCAACAAAACAAGCGAACATATAACAAAATAATAAATAAGTGATTTCATATATTGTTACGAGCATACATAAAATCACGCCCTGTTACCTACTATTATAATAAAATTTACTTGCATAACTGCATACGTTTTAATGTATGATACAATACAACTATGATTAATGTTAGAAGTTTGCTTACCCCACATTTTCTTTATACGACTTTTGTATATGAAGTAACATAAATAAATAATTCCATCAACTGGACAATATAACAAACTACTTAAAAACCTAATGTAAAATCTACTTGAAGTATTTTTATCAATACGCTTGATTGACCGATACCTATAAATAATTTGCAAACTCAGTCAACTGTAATTTAACAATGCGCATGACTTTAAGAAGTACTGTAGTCACACGAATTCAGTAGCGTGTTATACAGTCGGTACTGTCGAGTATCGAAAGTTTGACATTTAAGATGTACTGCCAAAATAATTCCTACGACGCCCGCTAGTGGCGCTGATCAGATTTCCGTACAACACTTCTCGATAGCTACCTGGTTGTCGGATTGGTCGAGTCGTAGAGAATGGAGAAGGCTAATATTGCAATTTCGATGTTCGATAACTATTACACTTATGTCTTTTTATTATTGATTGTTTTATTTTTTAATTTTCTTATTATGTTTGAACGTTATTTTTGGCCCAATTAATTATATGTCCTTAAATTCCTGAATTTGCGGTAGTAGCGAATCGTAGACTATTAAAATGCCAAACAAATTCGAAAATAGCTCGTCAATAAATGAAATTGTCGTAAGAAATATCGGAGATTTCGTATGAAGTTTCGATTTCGTTCAATTATAGTAGCCTACAGATCGTCTTCTGGCTATTGCGAAAACAACCATTTGATAGTTGACAGTGTCCAGGCGGTCGCAAGTCTAAAACAAGAGCACATGGAACTTTGATGAACGAAAGGGCGAGTAATTTGTGTTCGCGCATTCGTGGGTTGGATTCCCAAAGCACGGAAAAAATTTACGACCTATAAAATTTTGCCCCATGCCTGTGCTTTTTTAGGATATCGTTTTATAATAGCACCTCAAAGGGGATTCGGGGGTTCTCAATAAAAAATATTTAAGTTATAGACACAAAACATTATTATTATATACAGGGTGTCCCAAAACTCAACGATAATCTGAGACTGGATGAAAGGCCAAGTTATACCAGTTCTGGGAAAAAGAAATCCATATCGCTTAGTTCAGCAATAATAGACATTTTTAAAAAAAGCTAAAATTCCGAATTTCTGTTTTTTTTTAAATGTCTTTATGTATACTCCCTATCCAGCTACTTACGCTTTCGCCCTAGGTTCTTAGAGTAAATGTTGGTATGTAGAGTTCACGCATGATTGAGGACTATTCCAACAATTTTGACATGGAGCGTTAGTTCATAAAAATGCAGAGAAGTCTTAGTCATGCGCCCGTATATCTGGCGCGCAAGTGTTATATGTCTTGACTATTATACTTTCTGCTGTCACCTCATTGTGAATGAGGTGACACTAAATATAAATATAATAATTGTATTCAAAATCGTCGTTCCGTGTCCACTGCATATCAATTTATTATTCAGAATAATTAAAAAAGGCACCGTTAATATTTTATATAACAAAGCAAGGTAATAAAATATAATAACAATACATTCATCACTAAAATATAATGCATGTGCATGCATGCATGGTGCATAATTTTGTTTTACGTTTGACCTACGTTTTATAATTAACCAAGTATTATAGTTTTATTCAAAACATAGTGCCGCCTCAAATAGAATTCTGAGCTAGCCTTATGCATAATTTTATTATTTAATGCACCTGCATGCAGATATTTTTGTAATAATATATTTTCTAGTATAAAAAATTTAATATGCTTTTTTCTGCTTATTTAACTAAATTTCTAAAGTAAAATTTTCCTTTTTTACTTACCCATTAATCATTTAAAAGTCATCCATTACTTTATGAACAGTGAATATCCAATATAGAATTGAACAGTTTCCTTAAACTTTTAAAAATCACAAGATTATTCTACGTCACAGCACACTGTATGAAATAAATTGCACAAATTGCATCCAATTTGGTCCGGAGCACTGCGCACTTTTCCTCACAGTTCGTAAGTTCGGCAAAGTTTACGTAGAGTCGTAGACGTAAGTAGTAGAGCGTGAGCGGGTGACACCGTGCGGAGGCAGCGGCCGACAGCGCGCGAGTGAGCCGAGCGCCGAGCGCCGAGCGTAGAGCGGAGAGCGTAGAGCCGCCGCGCGCCAGCTCTACTCACTAGCCACCGCTCGCTCATCCGTTACCGCCCATACGCCTCAGTTCCACCCTCCTGTTGCCTCTACCAGCTTGTTCATATTTCACTCGCGTACTCACTACTGAATTCAATGATCTGTTATTAAAAAATATCCGACAATCCACTTGTTTAATATTTTTCGTAATTAACGCATCCGTACATTTTATACTTCGCTCAGAATTTTCAGATAACAAGTCTCGTTGCGCAGACAGGTTAATATCATTATTGTAGCACTCGTAGAATCTGCATGAAGTCGGACTTAAACGCGGTACTGTAACAAATTATTATTGTTCACGAAATAAGATTTTATGCATGGTTATGTAGATGAGATAGCATTCAGACGTGGAGCTAGCGGAGAATCTTGAGTGTACGCCGTACAATGTGAGAGTAATTTGAACAAACTTGTGCAGGGAATATTGCATTTTTTGCCCTTCAGTTATACTCAGTGAAGTTTGAAATATTAGTCAGACATAATTGGCTTCGTGCCGAATCAAGAGCCACCAACTGTCGTTGATGTGTTGTGTATACGTATATCGGCTGCGGGCTGACGGCGTTCGCTCACTGTGCGGCTGAATTCCATCCATCTCTCGTGAAACATTTCAACAATTTTAACACCATCAACATCGCTTGGTTTCATGAATGTTACTCGTGTTGTGCTACCTTCAAAATTATATTTACATGTTAAACCGCCTAAAATTGGCATTTGGTGACTAAACCAAAGCCGTTTTTAATAGCTCAAGAGTCGGTAAATAGAGAACTCCAACTGTAACTGCAAGTAATGGAAATTAATACCAAAATAAAACAGCACTTCTTACTGGAAGCGATTTTTATATTTTTCGTATACTGTCTAACAGAACGAAACAACTATGATAAATGCGACAAACGATTACATTACATGCTACGCAGATCCATTGTATTTGCAATTATTCCCTAATAAATAATTCAAGTGTACAACAACGAACCAAATAATGTTGTAATAATGCGTGGAGCGCCACATATTTTGGCACTTATCTCTTAAATATGGTGGCTGTCTGTTGGGGCGCTCCACGTTTTCAATTTCACTCCAGACACTAATTAGCTCTCTCTAATTACTAATCACTCCTTAGAGGACTTTAACCGGTTACGTAATATATAAACAACCATCCTCCCGCGCCTGGCCGCGATATTTACTGTTAAACTTTGCCATCCCATTACTGTAAACAGCTGTAAAAACAAGATTACATTTATATTTAATCTTTATGAATCATACTATAAATACTTAAAGTCAATTGATAGAAGTGAATATTGCTATACGCTCGCTAACTGCCACTACTTATGTGTGTATTCCGAGCCCGATGCGTTTTAGTGGTTTTGAGCATTTCGAGAGGGATCATCGCAGCGTGCGTTTAATAACCGTATATTTCCAACGTAACGTATACCGCGATGTATTATGCACACGTGTAATCCATCAATTTTAGATGACGAAGGAAATAATAGTCCGTTAAATGAAGTTGACAAAAGACAGGTACTCGTAACCCCACGTCGTCGCGATGTTAACATAACTATTAACATTGTTCGCAGTCAAAGCTTTCAGGTCGTCGGGGTCGACTGACAGTTTCACTACGGGGGACGAAAACTTTATTGAAAGCTTATTTGTATTTATAATGCAGGTTACGCTCAAATACTAACGAGTTTACGGATTATTTCGCATTTAGTGTTAATATTTGAATATGTTTGTGACCTTCGTGATAATGTATCGGATTTACTTTCAAAAGTTTTGAGAACATTGTCGTTAATTATATCTTAGTCGTGCATTAGCGTGCGATTAAACATGTACATGTAAGTGTTCCGTGGCTGGTGACGTCACAGAAGTTAGCTCCGAACATATCTAACGTGGCAAGACGGCTGCCATCTATTAAGGGTATCTGGAGCAGTGTGAAGTGCCATTCTACTTGCTCCGAGACTATTCATAGAACGACTTTTAAAAATGATGACTTCACAGATCAGTAAACGCTTCAGCTTCAAGTTTCATACTCAAATCGGTACATTTTTATTCATGCATATATTTTTACGGTTGAATAATAATACCATTAATATAAAAGAACTCTGATCATCAGAATTTAAAAGGCTCTGTTTTCCACGAATGTAACACGCAAGTTGTTTAGCGGGCCCTTCTTTCCAGGCACTCTGTAAATTGCCTCCATAAAATGTATCGTTGGATCCGTTAAGCCGTGGTCTGTACTAAGAATAGAACGGTCCCATTCTTTCCCGTGGGTGTAGTATAAGACTCCTAATGGATGATCCGAGGGATGGACAACATCGACCACATACCTCTGTCTCAGCTCAATGCAAACAACATCACGATACAAACAATTACGTCAAACCTCTTTTATGAAAAGATCTAACTCAAATAACAAGCCATACGGTTCAAAAAATAAACTTCGATTTATATTACTTTGAATTCTAACTATTTTGAAATAAGCAAAGAAAGTCAAATAAAAAATGTGCCTATTGCGAAAGTTTGTAATTTTCTCTAAAAAGTATATTTACTTAAAACACATATTGAAGTATATTATTACTTAGATATTACTTATAAGGCATCAGCGTCACATTATCTTTTATGCAATATTAATTCTTGATAAGTACGTACTTTGAAAACTTTCAATCTATTTTGCAAGATCAGTTCAAGGCGCACCGTTTGGATTTTATGTTGTACATTTGCGAATAAGTCTAGCTCATGCCTCTCGGGATAACTAATACATCGCCCTTGTAACACCCAGAACCATTTTACTATCTATTTTGCTTAACAATATTGTGTGTAACGTCACTTTTTTACTTTTTGATTCGCTCCCCTCTTGTTTTGGGAACCGCGGTGTCCGTGGCCGTGAACTTTTTCCCAGTATGTTGGGTCGACTTCCAATCTAAACAGATGTGGCTGTCTATAATTTAAAAAGAGTGACTGCTGTCTGACCACCGAAAATTGGAAACGTAAATCGTTTAAGGTTAGGCCAGTTGGTCAATTTTGTAAGGTTTCTGATGAGGATACAGGTGCTCTTTTGTGACAGAGGGTTCAAAAACGTGTAATGACAAAAGCAACAAGAGACCAATACACGTAATTAATTATAAAATTAAACATGTACTCAATTTAAAGCCTACATTTAGGAATAAATATTCAATTTATGTCAAGTTTATTTGAAACATTTTGGTCCTATGCAAAAATATTAAACACAGCAATTGCCCTTTAACTTAGGCATGAGTCCTTCATGAGACAAGTTTAAATCAGAAAGAACGTATCTCAGTATCATACAAAACGAATTACATCAATATTCATGACACACGTCTTCAAGTATGTATATAAGTATTCGGGACGTCTTTGATATAGTGTCCGAGGTCTGGTTTCTACCGAAGCACGTACATATTCGGAGTATGTATGGTCGCACCCTTAAAGTTTAGTGGCAATCTGTGGCAATATCAGTCCGCGGCCGATCGTCAAGTCGTCACGTGCGACGCCCCCGACATTATCTGAGCCTAGCCAAGCGAAAAATTGATATTTGTTATGGTATTTACATAACCAAATTATCCTTAAATATACATTATTTATACGCTCATCTATAACCTTTGTATATGTCAGAGAACACGTACCTATCGTACTAATTTAATTTATCTACCAACGACGTGGGTGTGACTTATTGTACGATCATTTGCTTCTTTTTAAAAGGTAATACTAAATTAATTACATTTTTGTACATCGTTTATCCATATTGAAACGTATTCCACGAATTTATAGACGGAGTATGTTTTGATACGACCGCTAAAGGTTAAAGCTCTAAAATAATTAAAGTTCATTCCGCACTATTGTTTGATGTGTCCTAATTATTCATTAATGTAACCACAATATATTCTACGGGACATCTACAGCGCGATTAAACGTTTAATTTTATGCGCCGCAATGAATACTATCAAAAACGTGTACAAAATGAGTTATTCCCAATTATACATTTCATATTGGTAACGATTTTATAATTACTCATGCCTGCAAAATACTCGCGTATTCAAAAGTTTCGAATGCATTTACATTTCTCATTTACTGGTACCCACTGTATTGAGCAATAAAATTAAATCAAACAAAATCGATTGTGAAATAAAATGTATGAACTCATTTCCGAGCCGCGTCCCCTCTCGTCCGGCCGAGCACAATTTTTATCATCACAAAGGCAATTTCCATCAAAATGCACGAATTTGGGGCTTGAAGCGTGAAGCTGTATGCACTGTCCACTCTACAAACATGCGCTATATGCTAGCACGCCGCTCTGGTTTAAAACTACCTACCTATATACCCAGCTGTAGTCAACGCTACAACCATCAAATGCCTATCTAGCCACTGTCCGCAGGGTATCTAAAACGGGTTGGTTTTAAAAATTCCTTTAGTAACAGCAACTTTTGGGGAAAATATGAGAAAAGCCCTACTTTATATTTCTTATTTTATTTTTGGTAAAAAGTTAAACTTAATAAACAGTTGATTGGGAAAAGCAAAGCTTAATATAATTGCATTGAGTCACAAGTAGGTAAATCGTTGACCTAAGCAAATAATATTATAACAAATAAATACAATTGTTTCTTTTTATTTATCTAGGTCATTGGATAAATACAAATCGAGTATTCAATGTTCAGAAGGCACATAAACTATAATGTTTATGACGTCAGCTCTAGGTACGCAGACAGCTGTGTTGACTTAGTCCGAATGATAAACTTTACTTAAAATAGCCTGGTTCATCAGAAACATCAATGTTGCTCTTATATATAAAGTAACTGAATAATAATTTATTTTGAAAGGCCAATCACCTCGTATTTAAGGCTCGTAAAGGTGCGCGCATAATCAGCCCCGCGATAAGGCTTCCTTGTCTGTCCATCTGTCTATAAATAACTAAAAGAAAGCTGTCTCGCTGACAGTTGAATATTAAAATTTTGACGAAACGGAAATATAATCGTGAGATATATTTTAGCTAAGTTAAAAATATAATACACAACTTATGTTATTTCACTTAAAATTCTGTAGTGATCTATCATTGTTTCCTAAAAATAGGAATGATTTTTAAATACCAGATAGAATTAGTACTCTAGTCTTATTTTAGTTAAATGCGTAATAATATTTCTACCATGAATTATGAAGTTACTGGTGATAATTATATTTTTTATTGTAAGGTAACTCTCTACCTAAATAATAAATAAATATGAATCATTGTGCTAATGTCTGCGTGGGAACCAATTTCCCCTACTAATAAGTATTGCATTTGATCATCTATTTTGCCATTAATAATCAAAATTAAATTATTGATCTAATAAATTAAACACGAATCACATCACCCCCTAAAAAAGGTACAAACCCTACTCAAAAGTCGTAGATTTTACAAAAAAAAAACCATAAATAAGTATTAAGTTGCGTGTCAATGTAGCGGGTAATGGTACACATAAATTTTATTCGGGGGAGTGTGATCGATATTACAATATGCATGCATGCACGTGTGTTTGTGCGTGTGTGTGTGTGTGTTTGTGTGTGTGTGTGTGTGTGTGTGTGCGCGCGCGGGCGTCGCGTGCGGGCGCGCGTGCGCAGCGGCCATACTACATCATGCCGCGAGCGCCAGGTGAGAACCGGAACATCTGCCAGCTGACGGAACACGCGGACTATTTGCACTGGAACTGCCCCTTTTATTGTTCCTACAGGATCACCTTTCAATATTTAGAATAGTTTTAAGTATGGTCACTTTATTTCTTGCTACTTACCTTTTGAATATTTTCTAAGTGAAACTGTTGTTCTTTTTTTTATACTTGTGACAAAAGCTTCTTTTTTGACGGTAATTTTCGTAGACTTACAGTTAATTTATTTAGCAGGTACTTACTTATTAAAAGTGAATCTGGCACTCAATATTTTAAAAAAATCTAGTTACTGATATTAAATCAAATAGATTAAATAAATTAAGTACTACTAAATACCAAACAGCCCTTACGAATCAATAAATCTAAGTCAAACCACGGACCCTTAATCAACATTCAAAGTAAATATTTGACCAGATTAGTAAGGTGAAACCGCGGCGAGGTTTCATATATTAAACCTAGTTTTAGTCAAATTTTCAGCTTTTTCGAGTTATTGACTTAGAAAAGACTTTGCCATATAGCTTGATCAGGTCACAACCGTAACGGTCATGATACTATAGAATACTCTAGATGGTAAAGAAATATAGGTAACAGTTGAACATCCAACATAGTACAAGAATACACGCAACCTTGTGGTCTATAAAAGTTAAACCACAGTAGAGCGTACCATAACTATTAACTTAATAAGAACTTATCGTCTGTTGCAGTCATGCCGCTTCTAGTCTCTACAGCATTTGTGTTATACACTAAGCATTCACTCAGTGGAAATAACCGTGTGATAATTTTGGTATCACGTATCACCCTCTGGCCAAATGTCCCATGTTTGTCAAAACAAGCGTAAAATTCTGAACACATCGATACGCCGAAAGGATTTCAATCGAATTGTGAATAAATTATGAATGAAACTTTCCTAATGAAGGCACAGGTCTATATCCAATATTGACAGGGTGGAACAGAATTAATTGAATGGGGAGACATGGTGCCCTATTGTTCCTGCGTTATTTGCTTTCAAAAAATTACAAAATACGGAAACGACAAACTTTTTAATGTATCGCGACGTTCTATTTGTTCTCGGGACTCCTTTCTTTTCGGGGCAACGACAAAAATTCAATTTACATCTCTTTGCCTCGCAGTTACTTAATTCTTTCTCTCAGTGAAAATAAATCTCCCGTAATTGATTCCGCTTTAGTTCAATTTGTCTTCGTTAAAACTCAATTTCCGTAGTCTATTTGTGAATAATAAATTGCGTACTTGAGCAATGTGCCACGCTGGTTGTT
Source organism: Anticarsia gemmatalis (assembly GCF_050436995.1). Taxonomy (NCBI): domain Eukaryota; kingdom Metazoa; phylum Arthropoda; class Insecta; order Lepidoptera; family Erebidae; genus Anticarsia; species Anticarsia gemmatalis. The sequence continues at coordinate 9,497,270 of NC_134753.1, read as the reverse complement.
TTGTGTATGCTTGAACCTGAAAACAATTTCGCCAGACGTGGAACAAGTCACTCTAAATTACAGTAAAACAACAGCGACACACTGACAGAACACTCAACACTTCACATACATACATACGGCCTCACGCGACTACGAACAACTCGCGGCTCGCTCTGATTGTGTCTTTATTAATGTATCGGGCCGCGGGTCGATCCTACATCCGACCTCTCTGATCGCTCCTTACTCGCACGAGTTAACGCAATTATTATTAGTGGACAACAACCAGATCGAGCGCTCGTTCAAATAAATGTACACAGTAACAGCGCGCGCTCGGATGACCTGTTTACATGATTAAAGTAAAAGCTAGCCGTACAAGACAAAAGTGGTTGCATGGATTTACATAAATAAACCCCGCTCCGTACTGCTTCTGTAATAGCTCGTGTTTTAAAAGATAAAATTATCACAAATGTAATATTACACCGAAGATATTACACACTGCCAGTTATCTGGAATTGGACTGTAAAAAAGATAAGGTATGCAGCAATGGAGTCGTCAATGTAACGATTTCACATATTGGGTCCCGGTCGGCACGTCTCGACCGACCCTCGCGCGTTATCAGGCGGGACATCGCGGCTCGAGGGTAAACATCTAATCTACCGCACAAACAAGCTGTCCAAATTGCCTCTAAGGTTATCGAATACCAAATTAAATTGGTTACATGTTTCTGTAAACTGACTCGATTGGTTAACCTAACTAAAAAATGACTAGCTTTCCGCGACATTATTTAAAAAAGGTTCAATAAAATTGCAGCTATATTTGTTGGAAGTTCTGCATATTCAGTGGATAAATACCATTATGTGATTAAATTCCATGAACTTCGAAGAATTCGTTAAATTAAACGTTCAAGAGTATTAACGTCGAATTCAGTAATTTGGTTGATGACAGAGCTCCGGTGCACTATCGGAGCCACTTTAATTACGTCGGAGTGACGCTGCCGTACAGGAAAGTATCTTAATAAAGCAATATGGAAGTAGGTAAACAGTGAAAGTTTATAAATCAGTGTTAACGACAGCGAGTTTTAATAAGCAACGAGTTTACTTGTTGCGAATAGCAATTAGTTCCATCTTGCGTCACGCGTGGACTTAACGTGTCTAGTTTGAAAAGTCAGACCGCGTCTCCGTTTTAATGAGTTTTCGTCTAATGCCTTCCTTGCCAAGAAAATTTATGTCATGAATAATAATAGATGCTAACAGAGCAACGATTAAATCCTAAAGAGACACGTCCGTAGATAATCCGCGGAAGAAACATCCTAATAAACACTGTTTTAACGAGTTGATGACAAGAAAAGCTGCAGCCCAAAGCCTCCGCGCGTCGTCGCCTCCTCGTCGTCACATTGTGTGCCGAGTGTACCGAGTGTACTGACGCGGCCGCACCTGTATTCTACGTTAATCCTCACATACGCAACCAACGAAGCTTACAAGCGGCTTATTAACTTACACGTGTAACAAAAAGTAATAGAAAAACACGTACATATCACAACCGGCTAAATCACTGATATATTTCAGTGTATTCCATTAAACATTCAGATTCAGTGTTGAAATTTAAATCACGAAAAAGCCAACTATGTTATACTAAAATATTATTAAAGTAACTGACTAATAAGCCATTTGAAATTCTTTTGTTTTAAATCTCGCACCAGTTACATTAAATAAATAGTCCAGGCGGAGTCCGTCGGTACATATTTAAATTTAGCTACATTCACAGCAGGTACAAAATGTTTCATTTCAAATAGCCACTACCTATTCATAAAATGCTTCTCACAACCCGCTATTTCACGAAATTCTCTACGTGTTTGTCTACTAATTACTATTTTACTGGGTTAAAAAGAGAGGTTAAATCTCGTGAAACTAAAACGTGGAAATTACGTAGGCATGTTTAAACAGTTTCGTCTATTTCTCAATAAAAGCTAGAGCTTTCTGAAACTACATGATACGTGTTCTAGAAACTTTGCATTTTAGCAGCATTCTAGTAGTTGGTCCGCAACATTCAACTTTTTGTAATTTAGATATTTAATGAAAATAAATTGACATTCGTTGGTCTACATTGAAGGAACGTTTCTAGTAGCTCATCAATTCACGAGAAAGTAAAGTAGACTCTTCTCAACTGTTAGTTTATCGGAAGAAATACAAGTGGAAATCTACAGATAAACCACGAGTGCAGCTCGCTTAGGGATTGGTAGAGCTATCGCAGCTACTGCACGGAGAGTACTGTGACTAACTGTATGTGTCTCAGTATCACTTACATTTATACGATGCGTAACGAGGATAGACACACTCCTGTGTCGGTTTATTGTTTTCTTTTATGGGTAAGACCTAAAACTTGTGTTTTACGATTCAAACCGTATTACCGAACTTGACCTTTTACACATGTCAAGTGCAACACTAACTTCGAACACATTCTATACATATTATTATCTACTAACTAAATAACAAAAGCTTTTGTTTCTCTAATTAACAAATCAATGCTAAAGTAAAGATGTACTACGAGCTAAAATGTCACAAAACTTCGACGAATTAATTATGAGAACGATGAATGAAATTGATAATTTTAGAACTAATCCTTTACTCAGGGAAACGGTTGACATTGTTTTACGACCAGGACTGCCTCAGCTTATTATAAATTAGCAAATTTATTACGAGATACTTTGCGAGATTGTAATTTTTCTTATTTCTGTAATGCGGCAACTTTACCGGAGTAACCCTTGCTTCAGGTTCATTAACCTTTGTCGGTTGTTGTTGCAATGGTATGGTAATATCCTGTAGGGTCAAACGATTCTGGGGAGCAATTAGTGAGTATAAACATGCTCGTGGCCACTTTCCCATGTAATGTTTATTGTTAACACCTCTTTACCCGTCTAATGTATTTTTAGAAAAATATACCGTTAGCTGTCCTTTAACGACCGACCATTTGAGAATAATTGTTTTTTTTATTTCATGCTATTATTTATTTATGTTACTTCAAATCAAGCCGACTTAGTGAGCTGAGCTAGGCTCTTTTTCGGTTAAAGATGTCTTCCTGAAACACACATTTTATCACGTCTTCAAAAGTTTAAGAAGTAAAAGGTTCGTATCAATAACAGTATCCATTTGCTTCGGCCTATTCAAACACTCTTCAGTTGCGCAGGACGTGTCACTTGCAGGATTACTGAGCAACTACATTAACTCTATAGTACATTAAACATTGTAGAACCTTAGAGATTTCTATTTATATCACCCCAAAAATGTTTTTGACTGGTCATGACTTCTACAAATGATCAGAGTCGAACAGAAACCGATACAAAATTCCGATCGTGTTACCCGTTCGTTTTAGACGTTATGATCCTAAACAGTTGGATATAGGACAACTATTTTACATATTGGCGTGAGTACGGATGACTGAATAATCAGTTTTCGATTCGCAGCCATCGGCAACTATCGGAGCGCAATGTGCGGGCGGGGGCCCGGCCGCGGCCGCTCCGGTCCAACCCAACTTATCCCGCAGAGTGTTTTAGCGACATAAATTGCCGCCGTCTATTTACATTACGTTGTCGTGAATTAACATATCCGCGGGTATTCCCAAGCCAACAACCTGAACACTCCCGCAAAACTCACACAATTTACAGAAAAAAATAATGGCCGCGCACTTCAAACCAAATTGTGTACCTTTTTTAATAAGGAAAGGGATTTTTAATTATTTAATTTGTTTTTTTGCGGAGAATTTCTGCTTGTTTCCGCTTCATCTACGACAGAGTGGATAATTTAATTTTTATTATTTTTACACTCTTGTAATGTGATTTACAATTTCCTTGTTAAGTAGAGAAAAGCTAAGGGCCATCTGTGTTAGGCTGTAAATAATTTAATAGCTGCGATTAAAGGCAGATTAGTCAGACAAACCTTGAGTAGACCCTCAAGGCTCGGGACTGTTAGTTAGTTCACGTTATTGCCACATTAAGTAATATCTTTATGTAATAGATAGTAGTACAAGGATATAACAACGGGACACATTGATACGATTGACTTGTTTTAGATGAATTATCATCATTATCACTAAGTATTAAATTCCCCCACAGCGCAGACTAAACACAATACAAGTCTATCACGTTTGTTCAACAAATCCAGTTTTTTAAAGCTCATTCTCTCAATCGCATAATATTATTTCAACCGCAAGGCTGTGTGAACACTAACGAATACGAATAATCTCATCCTGATCTGATCATGCTTATGTAGTGGGTTCAGTAGTTTATGTATGTATTACGAGGTTTTGAAAACGTTGTTAAGTTATTGATATTTCTATTAGAATATTCTCTCAATAGTACGGGGTTTGGTACGTACCTCGTACGCGGTAATAGGCTCGCTCCCTAATATAATGGGAATAATATTGTGCGCCGTTTACGATTTAAGAGAAATAAAAAATATTCTCTCCCGGTTACAATTTTTATCCTATTTATAATAATACTAGCTGACCCGCGCAACTTCGCTTGCGTCACCTAAGAGAATGGGTCAAAATTTTCCCCGTTTTTGTAACATTTTTCGTTGCTACTCAGCTCCTAATGATCGTAGCGTGATGCTATGTAGCCTATAGCCTTCCTCGATAAATGGGCTATCTAACGCTGAAAGAATTTTTAAAATCGGACCAGTAGTTCCTGAGATTAGCGCGTTCAAACAAACAAACAAACAAACAAACAAACAAACAATCAAACAAACAAACTCTTCAGCTTTATTATATTATATAGTATAGATGTAATTTTTACACACCTCGAGTACCTCATCTATAGCCTCGAGTATAACAAGCGTGATGTTATAAAAAAAATCATAATATGATACCCTAGGATGTATGGTATTAATGATCAGTAAAAAAAAACAATGCTCTCTCTCCTTTGTTTTGCGTCAAGCAGCTTTTTGATAGCGCAGTACGTGTTCGATTTTCTTTATCGCTGACAGTTCGACACAGACTCTAATATATGTATAGGTATCCTCCGGGACCTAGGTAGTCTAGTACACCTAGGTTTAAAAATCTGGTTGGTAGAAATGGTTTATAGCGTCATAGCAGGCCAGTTTTATAAACTACAATCTTCTGGTCGCGCCTTCGCCAACGTTAAAAGTTTAACCGGGGTAAAGAGTATCCTGTGTTCATCCAGGTTATTAATTATCTATGAGCCAAATTTCGTCAGTTCTTTGCGTGAAGGAGCTACAAACACATATATCTGTCCTTACAAAATTTCGCATATACATATATTATTATAGGATATGATACTCAGAGGTAGAAAAAAATCAAGAAAGATATTATTATAATACGTAGACTTCTAAATACTTAAAATCGAAATGAGATATCTATAAATATATATTACTTACGGTAATATTAGTATAGAAATGTAATCCTTATGACTAGAACTTTGTAATCAGTCTGATATTATTTATCAAGTTGTCTGTCTTACTCCCATGGGACACGTCTTATTTCTGTTACATAAAACTTAATTTTATTTTGATACGTCAACATTGCAACCCTAGGGGGAAAATTAAATTGAAATCATGAATTTTAAAACAATATATAAATTGCAGCGTAAAGCAAAAATATAATCAAAAGATAAATGTTTTGCGTTATTTAATAGTTAAAATTATGTAAGTGTTGCATTTTTATTCACATTCCATTTGAACATTTACACTACTGTCTCGCATAAAGGTATCTGTTATTTATTTTAGTTCGCCTAAATATATTTCGCGTAAATAAAAAATATTTAAACAAAGAGCGGGAATACATCCACTACAATCTTTTGATGAAAGTAAAAATACTGAAGTATAAAACTAATTACCTACCTAATCTTTATATTTTTATGTTTTTAAGAAGATTAACACTTTCGTGCCTAACAAGGACCAACTGTGATCTGACTTGAGCCTATATCCGCTCAATAATAAAAAAGGTTTGGTGTGAACTGTGATGTTCACAGACTTATTACAGTTTTCCGACGATACATAGTATTTTCAATAAGCCCGACGCTCCAACACGTGCCACCAGACTCGTGTAAACGAAACAAATCACAACACCTGGGAAATTTCAAATATAAACCTTCTCTGTAATACTGTCACATAGCTTGTTACAATATCCTCACAAATATAGAGATAAAATATATATCAGCTTAGCCTTTCTTCCAAACTATGTTGGAGTCGGCTTCCAGTCTCATCGGATGCAGCTGAATATCAGTGTTTTACATGGAGCGACTGCCTATCTGACCTCCGCAACCCAGTTACCTGGGATAACACGATACCCTTCGGTAAGACTGGTTGTCAGACTTTCAAGCTTCTGACTACTGTTAACGACTGTCAATGATCTTCGAAAATGACAGCCGAGACCCACAATTTAACGTGCCTTCCGAAACACGGAGGAACTCGATATGTATAAGATAGTCACCCATCCTCAAATCAACCTTGGCAAGCATGGCTTAACCTCAAAGATCGATCCGCGCGGCTGTTGTTAACTAAGCCACGAGCTCCTTGAGATATCAAATTCATTTTATAAACGTAAGTAATCGTAGAAATACAAAGCAAAAGCGTAATGACTCGTTAAAATACAAGGTATCTAATTAAAGCTTAAACAGAATACATCAGAATAATTTCAATATCATTACATGTTAAAGTCGTACTTTCTTTTTCTTGGGAAAGCCTACATACTCTGTCTTGAGGAAAACGTGCGCCACAAGGCTTAGATTCCTTTAAATCATAAAAATAGCATTTTTAATTGAAATTTCGCTTCAGTCGAACTAAAAACACTAGCATGGCAACTCATACGAATTTGGAAAGGCTTCCATAACTATATTTTGTGTAACATTATATAAATAGACATTTTATTCAGCCTTTTAAACGAAAACAGATACGGTTTTACATAAGGTACCTATTGAAAATTTCATGAGCGAAAACAAATGGTAACAAAATATCCTCCGAGACCGTTAATGTAATATTCAGACATTGGTCTAGATTTTTATTTTGTTTCGATCATTTTGAAATAAAAACAAATCCCAACATCTGTAGAAAAACACATGATACCACACGGTTTGTAAACAAAATATTCTTACTATAATCAGACATTTTAAAACAAATAAATAGATATGTTTCTCATTACACAATAGCAGACGCGCGGTTATTTAGCAGTAATGGCGAAACGCAGAGTAATATTGTACTCGTTACTAGACGAATGCGTTTAGTTCGTTAACAAGGATCTAGAATTTTCTCTATTCACGTCGAGTAGAGAAAACGGAAATGCCTTAAAGCACACACACAAAGCACGCTTTAAACGCAAACTTTATTAAAGCACGTGGGTTCAAGATACGACCCACCTGATATTGTACTATGACCTGAATTTTGCTCGTCGCGCCAAGGAAAATACGGGTCAGACTTAAATAATATCTGTAAAATTAGCATACTGCAGTCAGCTAAGAAAAAACTAACATTTTAAAACTTGTAGAGAAAGAAAACATATGCAAGCCTTCAGTATCATTTTTGATTTTTATACAACATAATGTACAAAATAATCTGAATATTATAAATGAGTATCTGGTAGCAGATACCTACTTATAATAATATGAACCATATGGTAAGGATTATACAGGCAGATTAAAAACACTACATTTCTCGTTTTGTCTACAAAACGAAGGATCAACAAAGAATTAAAATAGCTACAACATTGCAAAAAATACTTATGTACATCAGATCATAGTTATACAACAAAACAATCTGATAATCGCATTAAGTATTTATTCACATAGAAAAACCAAATAATAATCCAGTGATAAAACGATCTAATTAATTATTACGTTTACATTACTTATTTCCTTTGTAAGCTTGAACGAACCGTGTCATTAAAAGAAAGAGATCTATGCTATAGTATCCAAGATGTTTCTTGGAAACAAATAAACGTGCTATAATTCGCAATTAATGTTGATTCCGATACTCACGAAATAAGACAAAAAGACTACACTAACTTACATTGCTTTTGAACTTTGTTCGGTAACTTTTGGGTAAATGGTACGGACTATTGATTACAGGGGCGAAGAGATTTTAGACTGTACTTTAGAGCGAAAGCATGTCGAGCACTTTCCGATAGCTATGGACCTGTTTGGCCAAAGTCTTCTTCTTCTTGTCGTATGGTTAGTGGTCAACCTAGTGTCACAGTTGTTCAAGCCGCCCGAAGGCCTTTGACATGGCTTAACGACTATTATCGTAGTAGATAGCAACCGGGACCGACTTTTAACGTGCCCTCCGAAGCACGGAGACGCCCAGTTGAAAAACCACTATGCGGTCACCCGTCTATCTAGTTATCGTGCCAAGGGTTTCTTAACCCACTGATCGTTTACCGACCGGTGAGCGCAACTGGCTATACTATTAGTAGTTTTCAAACGCAGAGGTATAATGCGTAGACGATTCAAATTCAGTAAATCCGGGACTTATTATGTTGAAAATGGATAATGTTTATTTCAAACAAATACAAACATGTTTAGTTTTCAGCAGGACAAAGGGTAAAAAAACTATGTTTCTACTTTTCCCAGTATACTCAATTTGTACCGCAGTCTTTTGTGCAATTGCAAAATATTGTATTAAGGAGTACAACTACAGTTTTCATTTAATTTATTTTCACAATTTACTATTTCCGTTTTTTAAAAAGCTGCCCCGATGGTAGTTTACTCGTAAATTATATACATTTATACTGTTATCTTAAAAAGATTATAGTTTATCCTTTTGTAGAGTAACAATAAAATGAAAAATGGCATTATAACTCTTGGCACCATCATTGTGAATTTTATGTTTGTTAAACGTAGGTATTTGTTAAGATAATAGGTTTTGAACCTATACCAAAGTATCCGATATACTTTGTATGCAATGAGTCGTAACAAATATACAATTTATTTACCAAATATTTAAACTGTCACAAAAAAATATTAGACCTCAGGCAGTTTCTTTAAGTTACTTAGCGCCGAACAAATAAATTGTAAACATACTAACACTTATTTACATGTGCAATATCACTTCATTAATCGTAAACAAATACAGCTACCGCTAAGTCACCAACAGGATCATTAATTTCAATACTGGCTAAAACAATCACAAAAAATACAAAAACTAGTTTTTAAAATCAACGTCAAAAGCTGCGATATGCTGTCGAGTCGGCATGAAATATCGGCTTAGTATAAATGCGGTGCCATACAGTCCGGCACTCTCACTGATGACTGGCAGACGATTGATTTATTAAGTCATTTTTATTATAAAAACCTTTGTTATTAAATTGATTTTTTGAGAACGATTTAGAAAAAACCATCAAAAACGGTTTCGTCAGTACTTGCGCGTGGTATGTTCAGACACAGAATGAATTTTTATATTTATGCAAGTGCGGATCCACGATTTGTTTAGGGGGCACTAACTTCATACTTTAGACTTTAGACAGGTATCGGATTAAAGAGATGCAACTGGGAAGTTATTGGTCCGTTTACGTACCTGTGATGGAAAGAGAAAGCAATGACTTAATTAAATTATAACTTGAAAAATACGAACATTATTCCAGTGGCTTCCGTCACTGCACCATTTCTTTTGTTTTTTTTATTGCATAGCCAGTACAAAGGCTTCTCATTCATTGTTCACTTGTTACTGTACGCGTTCCAACAATTTACTTATTCACAACGTCGTAATGTGCCACGTGGAATTATGACCTTACACGTTAAATAAGTACAAGCATTCAAAAAGTTCATTTTACCCCAATAATGATACACGTGGTAACAAAAAATGTCTCAAGCGGCCCTACATCTTAAAGTACTTTTTATTTTTATCTCTTTTAACCTGCTGTTTTTCCTTCTTAATTTTTTAAAGGTAACGGGAAAATTGTTTTAACAACCATTGTTAATTTTGAAGTTATTTTGTTTAATAATATTTCATAGATTCTACAAAGGAGGTCTTCAGTTTCTGCGTTAAATTATATTTCTGTGACCATTATCGGTCAAATATCAGCTGATAATTGCTTCATTCATAGCTATTGCGCACTTAAAAACATTCGTAAAAAGACATTGAAATCCCAGAATTATTTTATTTGGATATTACATAACGACAAAACAAAACTCGATTGTAGTATTATGTTGATTTGCTCGTGGGAGGACAGGCGTCGAACAACAAATACAACATAACGCAACCCTTTGTGGTCATCACACGACAGCTCCTCAAACGTCGACAGAAACGTCAACAACGCTTTGATATCAATATTCAGAGATATTCAATAACATCTCAATAAATTGAACTTGTTTTACTAAGAAATACAATGTTTTATTCATGTGTGTAATGTGTACAATACTTACAGGCACGTCGGAGCGGCAACGGCGAGGATTGTCAGAACATTTGGCATTTCGTGGCGAACATCCGATCCTACTATGGTAATATTAACTACATTGGCATGTTAGCCATTAGCGGTTTAGACTTGTGCTGTATCTACATCTGTGTATTACAAGAACAACTTAACATCAAACCTATGTAGTTCACGTTTGCTACGCCGCGTAGCACGTTCTACGAATCTATAGTTCTGCACGCCATAAATTACCAAGTTTGTATTTCATGATAAACTTTGACCAGCTTATTACATACTTTGTTGTTGAATTCTTCTTTGTTTATTATTAATATATCTTACCTTACTTTCTGAAGACACATTTAAGGATCTCAAAGAAACTGGAAGCAGCGAAACACATTTACAAGCTCATCATCATCATTCTATAACACAGAAATACGTAGTGCCGTAACAGACGTCTAAATGCGAAACTTTTGCTCTGCCATTTTGAACATTCTCGCAAAAGGGTGTACATAACTGCGCAAAATTCGCTATGTCCCGTTTTAATAAATCTCTATTTACAATTCCGCGCTCGCCGAGTGGAAAGGCTTAAGCCAAGACATTTTTCTTCATTCGCAAGTGTGTGCTAACAAACTCGGTGTCGCGCGCGAGGGGACGTTTACCCTTCTCAATCTTGGCGAATTCGGTTACAATCATAATGCTACCGCGACGCGCCGACAACCACACACTAAACTTTTCTTTTTAATCTCGCTTTATTAAATCACCTCGCGAATATCAACACGATTACTTAATAACGTTCCAGTATATTCGTAATTTATTACATGATTTGAATATCAAGACTTATTTGTACTTATAGTAAAATGTTAAATTAAATTCTGAGGTTAGTTCAAAATCTAGTCAAAATTTTCTGAGGTAGTACACGTAAATTAAAACTCGGGACATTGTATTTCTTCATAGACTCACGCCTACTCAACACCAACGCAATTTATAAAAACAGTATTAGAAGCTACGATTAAAGACTTTGTTATCAATAAATACTAAATCATTATACTGTAAAAAATTCAAGATATTTTCTTATAATCAATTATACGCTTGTCTTAATTCATTCATTTCAATGTCGGGCGTGTTTTAAGCGTTGACCACGTACTCTGATTCTATATAACGATTCTATGGAGATGACTTTATAACTTACTTAGACGTCGTGTTATCTGAATACTAATGAATAATAGCTTAGCGGAGTCTGCCCGCCATCCGCTGGAGTAACGCCCCTCGGACTTTGTAAAATATTCTTGCGCCGTTTGTTTTCGTAAGAATAACAAATAGATACTCCATTGTGATAGTTTCTTAGTCGTATTACCACAACGGGCTTTGAACGCTTCACAGGAGAAAAGAGCTTTAAAATAATAGAATGTAACAAGCTCGCTAAATCTCATCGCCTTAACGTAAGAACTGTGAAATTGGAGTTTCAGTGGTACATTCGGCGGCACATCGCAGGTCATTATATACTCGGCTCCGCGCGCCACGCGCTCCACCGCCGCTCCACCTCCGCCGAATATGAGGTAATTGTGTCGGTAACGGGACATTACGGCCGACCCGTAACTTTTCAAGTAAATGCTCCCAATGCGTTTTATATATCTGAAAGCACTACTCGTATTCAAGAGTAAAACCCACTTCCATACGTTGTCCGCCGGGGTCACTCATAAATTTCAATGTACTATTCTGGCTAGCGTACTTTAAGTGAAATATCTACTCCATTTGGGGATCCAAACACCCAAACTACTTGATGAATTCCAATACTCTTACGTGACTCACACTATAAAAGCACAGGTAGCGTATTACATCGTCATCTTTAACCGCACATGATTCTTTATTAATTAACCTGTTCAATCAATAATACAGAACTACAAAACTTTTACCGTTTCTCAGTTTCTTGACTTAATACAAATCTTATTTCTCCCAAGAAATCGTATTGTGATTGAACAAAATATTATATTTTACTGCGTATTTTTGTGGAAAGTATTTTCACAATAGTAACGTTAGAAACGTCTCAATTTATTTAGAGCTCACTCGATGGCTCTCAAGAAAAATGGGTAACATAGGTATTTATTACCGATCCCACTACTAAAATAGAACTAAAAAACCTTTATAGTAAACGCTCCGTTTCAGATTTCCCGACCGCTCTGAAACATAGGGCCTAATAAATATTCCCGCTGTCGGATCTCCCTTCGCGGCGAGACGGGCTCTGCCTAAGATGAGGAAAACCGCTGAGATTTGTACCATAAACCCTCCTGTCACCGGAAAACAACGTACATGCGATACCATCGCCACTGAGCGAGGAAATATTCTGTACAATCACACGAATTATTGTGCCTTCTGCCATTGCGCTTTTGTGTGAATTTGCACTAAGTAATTGAATGCGTATCGTTGATAGACGTCTAATGCAACATAGTATCTAATTTCCCAATTTAGGTACTTTCGATCTGTGGCAAATGATAGGTCCATGTGTACATAATATGCGTAGGGTTAGGGATATAATAGAAGATACTTAGAGGCAATGAATCCCCAAGAGTTGTTACAAAATATATACTCCAAATTGAAAAAAACTTCGAAAGTGTTCTTATTTGTGTTAACATGTTCTTTTTTTTTCTTCCTGAAGTCACTTTTAAAACTTCTATGCTGTTGTATTTCTAGTAAAAAGCTCACAAAAGTGGTTGACTCACATTGTGTCGTATTCAAAGCGCCATCAGTGGTACTCGCACGCTCGCCTGAGATCTGAGGTTGCCCTTTTCATCTTATCGATGACAGTTTGCGGTGAACCGTTTCTCGTATCTCATTGTGTATTCAGTCAGCTGCGATAGTTCTATGTAAATTTTAATAACATTAATGTATATTATTTAAATTTATGTAAACGTCAAACTGAGTTATTTCATTTCCAACCAATGTCACCTCATCAAATTCCCATTAAACAATAAATCATCGCGATTATCCATTGTTCTCGCGTGCCGTAATGAATCTGTCCCAGCGGTGACTAAAACAGGGATTATGACGACGAAAAACTCCAAATGTGTATTACTTCCGCGTATGTATGGCGCGGAAGATATGTTATATATTTTACACGATTACGTAATGGTCAATACTGAATATATTGTAAATACAGATATACAACTTTACGGGGTAACATCAATAGGAAACGCATTAATATTTAATGTACAAACAATTCAGTGAAAGTTTTAATAGTAGGTTTCTGGCTTTTATAAATAAGCGGGCAGGGGCGGATAGATAGAAATATTAGGTAGAGCATGACAATTATTAGTAAGTAAAATAACCCGCAAGTAGAGTAGTTAGTCGCAATGACGTCTGTGACATCAACATGGCTGAACAAGATAACGATTAGAATGAATATCTAATTAATTGTTGACGAGATCTCTATCGAATGAAGTCTGCCGACTCGGAACAATATAAGAAACGAGCCGAACTTAATTGGGTCACGAACAAGACGGTGTCGAACATGGGACGCCATTAATTGAACCACTTCTTCCTTTACATTATAGACGGAGACACGGCAAGCCTTAAAAATAATTACTTGTCATTTTGTTCGGGAGAGGCGACGTTCATTCGAGTTTTATGCTAATCCGTGACGATTCCACGAGGTAATTTGTACTCAACATTTTTGCATTGTATGTATTATTGATGTTTTTATAGATATTAATTAAATATTATCTGTTTAATTTTGAGAAAAAATATTTCCGCCTCCTATGCGATGATACTTTGAAACACACCGCCTTGTTGAGACACTGAAATCGACTCAACACTTCTATCAGTTAAATATAGTCATTAAATATATTGCCATGTATATAAACGTTAAGAAGTGAGGTCATCAAGGAGGCCAGGGTCATTCACAGGAGCGCTGCAGCCTGCGGTCTGCGGGAGATGATTCACTGGCAACAAAGCGTATCTGCATAAACACAAGTTAGCACAACCTCACAGTACGTTCACTTAGCTGCATAATTACACTTGTTGGTTACCGTACCTCACTAACATCATAATAATTCAATTCCAACGAATTAACTTATAATTTGCAGAGCAACGTAAAATTGTATCATGTATACAGCTCATTTATTCTCGACGGTGTAAGACAAAATTCACTTTATCCGGCTAAATGAAAACGGAATGTAAACTGAAGCCTACTTTTAAGGAACGTGTTCGTAGTTCTATAGAATTTGAGTGAAAGCAACAGTTATAATTTGTGCTTTGTTCTTTGCCGTAAGTACCATAAATATTACCTTCAGTAAAATCGTATCATAAAATAGCTTGTTTCGGGAAGCACAGAGCAAGTAAATCTAAAAATAAATCCAAAGCTCCGGAAGGCTTTTGAATCGGCTTAATAATTACTGTATATTGATAACAACGGAGTTTCACGTTTAAGATACTCTCCATGCGTAAAAATCCTGCACAAATATGTAGCTCTAAAATGACATTAGCGCGACAACACACTAATACTATTACAAGAAAAAATCTTCGCCATAAAATGTTTCTGAAAAAGAAATGTGTGTAATCGCTGTATGAACGGCTTTATATACCCTTATCAAATCAGTCTACTTTATTTATACTTATATAGATATACCCGTACGGCATCCACAAAAACCACCTGTGAGAATCATAAATATTCTACCCTCTTACCATATTTTCTTATTGTATATAAGAACTAGAGCTAGAAAAAATTGTACCTCAGAGATTCGGCTCACTTCATGATAAAGTGAGTCGGTCATTTCAATCGTCGTAAACATAAAATTATTAATGTGCCTGAAAGTATATGAATCACCAGTTAAAAGGTCTGCAATAAAAGACCGTATAAATCATGAGCAGGTAATAAAAAAGTATGTGTTTCGATAATTTGACGGAACCCCGCAGTGCACTAAACGGTCTTGATGCTGTGTGCGACATTTTGTAATCGCGGCAATGTGTTGCTTTTGTTTGTGTGTCGTTTGCAATATCATGGTTACGGACAGGGCGCTAAACGCTCCTAT
The DNA here is from genome assembly GCF_050436995.1 of Anticarsia gemmatalis. NCBI lineage: Eukaryota > Metazoa > Arthropoda > Insecta > Lepidoptera > Erebidae > Anticarsia > Anticarsia gemmatalis. Next base: position 9,481,914 of record NC_134753.1, on the reverse strand, counting down.
TTATATTGCGTCAGAACACGACAAAGGTATCAATAGGAATAATAATAATAATTACAGGCTTTAAATTAATATTATTGCTTGCAGGCTTTAAATGAGTACTTATGGAAGCGAAAAAACTATATTCTTACACGCATTACCTAGACTTATATCTGGGGGCACGGAAGTGCCCCCGCAAGTCGAGCAAAAAAAAAGCGGCACGGCCGTAACATCCTTTTCTCGAAGCAATTCGGGCTATTTTTGACACCCCTGTAATTTCGTAGTGGATAAAACAAGAAGCCTGGATTTTCAGCAACTAATCAGTCATTGTATAAACACGGTATATTTAAAATTTCAGTCAATTTGAACCAGTAGTTTAAGAATGACAACTTGTTAAAATTTTGAATTTTGTCACTCACTGATTCACTGACTCACTGACTCACCGATCATCAAAAGTCTAAGGTACTTCTAGCAGACTTAGAAGCTTAAAATTTAGAATACAAATAGGGTTTAGTGTCTTAATCATGGGAAAAATTCAATATTTTCTAATTTCGGTCAAGTTTTCTAAATACACTAACTGCAACAATAACTTTGTAATCCTATATAAATGTATACGATTACAAGGTTACATTTGCAGTTAATGAATTAAATTATTATTTCTGTAGAAAATTAAATAAATAGGTGTAAATATGTATCTACTATATAAGACATAACGGGAGGGGGTATAGGGTGGGTAAGGGTGTTTAGCCCATGAAACTGAACAACATTCCCATAGGAAAATATGTTGAATTATGAAAAAAATACGGCTTTCCATACAAATTGGACTTATGTTTGCTATATTCGCTCTACAAAAAGAAGTGAGATGCCATCAAAAACATTCTGTAAAAACCTCAAGTCTCGCCGTAAAAAGTTGTGAGATCTATATAATACCAAGTCGATTAATCTATTTAGTCTCTACTTAAAGGACCTTCTGTCTTAAATTATTACGTATGTTATTATCATGCCAATTTAAAAAAAAATACCTTTAAAACAAATAGATCGACTTGGTCATCGCAAGAAAACACAAATTCGCCATTAACATTTCAGGAGCATTAACTTCTCGTCGTGCTGTGTAGTGTGATACATACTAATAATCAAATCATGCGATGGCCAGGTCGGTCTATTTGTTTTAGAGGTATTTTTTTTAAATTGGCATGATAATAACATACATAATAACTTAAGACAGAAGGTCCTTTAAGTAGAGACTAAATAGATTAATCGACTTGGTATTATATAGATCTCACAACTTTTTACGGCGAGACTTGAGGTTTTTACAGAATGTTTTTGATGGCATTAGTTTAACACGAAAGGTATTATTTTTGTTATATGTTAAAGAAAAATTCAACACAAGTTTCCTCAACCTAATAGTAGAAATAACAAAGAAATTATGCATTTAAAATATTACTGGCCATTTGGGAAATACCTTTACAGTGTTCATATAAATAATGCATTTCATTATGTATTGCGTGTGAACGACAATAGGTTTTGATAAGCACGCCTAATAATGAACATATTTAAAATATAAAACAAGCGAATGTTTAACTTTTACAAACGAATGCAATGAAACCTTGCATGCTTAAAAATTGTTTAATGCATTTCGAACGAAAAGTCCCCAACCCGTACTTGGCCAACGTGCTGGACTCAAGTCTAACCCCTCCCTCGTGGAGGAGAGCCTTGCCCAGCAGTGGGACAGTCACTAAAGCGCCATTTATTACATTCTTGTGTATACGTCATAATTCATCAACATATGACTTAACTTTGATATGGCTCGCTCAAATAGAGTTTTGAACAAAAACTTTTCTGCTGTGTGGTGTCCCTACGGACGGCAGAAAATCTCAGCCCTTTTATAACTTTACAAAATCGAAAATACGTCAAAGGTCGAATGGTTATTTCGAAAGACTTCTTTTTAATTTCGTTGTTGCGATTCAATCTTGTTATAGGTCAAGAGAAAGCAAATCGAATTGTTTTAAGTTCTCATCTGAAATAAGGATCCATACACCTCAGTAATGTTTTTAAAAACCCATGAAATTCACTGTTTTTAAGTAAAAACCGCTTTATAATAATCGTCAATATCTGAGTGCCACACCTACGACACACTCACGTAATTTGGTAATTTTCCGGTTGAATCGGTAATTGGTATAATAAAGCCATTTATCAGATATTCCTTCCAAAATCGTTTATTACTTAGGTCACTATTTATATTTTGAGCCTTGACGAATCTGATTGTTTTAGACCCCATTTGGCGTTTTTATCGTAAAGTTTGGTCTTTTTGACTACTACATTCCTAAGAAAGTTTTGAAATCTGCGCTGAAAATATTTTCAATATCGTCGATCGAAAATTGTAAGTGTGCGGGAAAATGGCATTAGGATGTTAACATTTTCGTGCAAATATTTTTTACGACTTTCGACGTGACTTATAGAAACAGTCGAGTCTATATCGACTTATTTATTATTTTGGTGATAAAGTCTGATCCTTTGAATATTTAAAACGCCAATAAATAGAGTTCTATTATGATTATTTTTCCATCACCAATGAAATTCCTGAAGGTCGTCAAAGGTCACCAGTTGTCTCCGGAAAAATTGATGCTGTGCGAAAATTAATTATGCATTTTAGTTTCCTGATACAAGAAAAGAATGACACAATCCTAAACATTATTTCCACTCTTAGATATAAAATATTGGGTAACAACATTTCCGATTAGAAGATTTTTTCTAACTGAACCAATTTTTTTTTTACAATAATTCGAGAAGGTCCTCCCGCCGATTAGTGCAAACAAATGCTTGAAAAGTCCATCGTTTGGCTTCAAAATACGTGTCTCAAATTGTGATAAAACAGGGATCTAGAATATAATACGCATGAGCCCAAAAATAAACACCAGTCGACTTTATGGACGCTTTATGATGAACCAAATCCAGAAAAAAATATTCGCGCATGAAGCACTTCGGAACAAATGGTCCCTTGATTTTTTATAAAAACTTTATAACGGCACAAAGTGTCTTTATAAAAATGCAGAATGGTTAATTCTTATTGATTTACAACCAAAAATTTACCTAAAGACTGGTTAAAAATATGGAAAAATCACAAAATCCTACAGGTCGAGCTCAATAAAATCAATGCCGGCCGAAACGCATCTCGCTAAACAGCCGGCTATTATGTGCACGAAAAAAACTAATTAATGAGTTTCTCGTAATGCCGTTACAGTTTGACATCAAATAACTTTATTTAGATCCAAAACATCAAAAATAAATACCGTAAACATTGATTTTTCATCGCCTCAAGAAACAGGTTATGCTTTTAAACACCTTGTTTTTGAGGGGTCTTCAGGAAAGAAAAAAAAATATTAAAAAAATATTTCGATCGGATAAAAATCTACCTAGATCATGCATAAGAATACCCGAGAACACGATAAAGTAGTTTTCACTCACACGTTTACCGTTTTTCATAGTTAGGCTCAAAATATAAGTAGTGGCCCACGTATTACGTCTCAAGTGATACTTAACCTTGCTGATTCTTGAGCATGTTTTTATTTCGACAGGAATTTTCGATATGAATAGATATTTATATACAAACTTAGATATCTGTAAAATAAGTTTATTTTAGAATATACAAGTAAAATTTATAGAAAAATTCGTAAAGGCTCTTATTTAACTTCGACTAGTTAATTGTAATGCAGCATTTTCAGTGAATGTAGTAATTTCCTGCCTACTGCCAACATTCACCCTAATGAACGGAATGGAGGCGGTAAGTGTGACTTAATTTTATTTCAAAAGACATTAAAACTTGCTGTCAAGAGTGAAAAATAATCTCAGCATTAAATTATTGCTTACAAGATGAACGGAGACAGATAAGGCCGGCCGCGGATTACGCGCCATCCTAGGGTTGTGCCGATCAAATACCCGTTTATTCCGTCAAGATACTACTTAATTGTTTTCCACGATTACGAATTTCGCAAAACTTTGTTGGGAATGTTTATTATTTAAGAATACAGGTACAAATCTGTTCAAGTTTTATTGCTGTTATTCATCCGATAAATCATTTTGACAGTTCGTCAGAAAATCTCATCAAGCTCTCGATCCCGACACTTCATAAGTTCTCGTCGGAGGAGCTCGGCACGATGGTTCGGATCAAAATAAATTGTTAGCTTAGGACTCCTTATTTAACTTCTTATTAAAACAAGCTGCCAAGGTAGAATGTTTTTTCCTCGCCTACAGATAAATCGGATAAAATCCGGACTCAGTTAATCCTTGAAAAAAAGTTAGTAATGAGCCTTGACTCTCGGTTGACGTTACACTCCTATAATATAATAGGTAGACCTACTTATCCTAAAATAAATTCTGAGCTTTTCTATTACACAGGAATAACAATATGCTACGCTAGTATGCCTAACATAATTATGCTTTTTACCGAAATAAATACATGAGTGAAACTATTTATAACCACATTATTTAAACATTCTTACTTGAAACTACAAAATAAAGCTGAACATCGTATACATTTATTAATCTTAGTTTCACTTGAGACGGAAACCAAACTAAGATTTGCATACAAATAGTAGAAAAAAGATTTTACTTAGTCTTGCCGTAGCACAGTCCTCGAAACGCCTCAGAAAGTTGTAATTAGTTAAAACGGATAAAGAGGGGAAGAATTTCTTTGTATCCATAACTTCAGGAAAACGCCTACCTAGGATCTAGACACTATTCGTAAGTATTCACTATTGTTTTTTCATTTATTCATTAGTATACATTAGCATGTTACAAGTGATGTTTCGTAAATAAACAAAAAGTTAAATCAATAATACAAAAATCTCAAAAGTGTGTTCGTACAAAAACTTGGCCGTCTTGGAATGGTTGTTGTAGAAAATCAGGGAACACAATTACGCAGACCTGTACAAAGTAATATACGATACGGTATAACAACGAATCGCTTAATTAGAAATGTTGTCGGAACCTACGCAAACGGGCTTGCTTGTTCACGTTACCTCCAGAAACTTATCGCTGAAGCGTGCCCTTTATCCTTTCCATTTAGAAAATATTTATTTAGCATCCTTTCCTTAAGCCCCTGCGCTCAGGTGCGAGATCGCCCTAACTCAAATAAGGGGGCAGACATTTAAATAAGGCACTTGTTTTCATTACACTTCTGTTCGTAGCGGCATTCATTTATTATGTTCGCCGCAAAACTAATGTTACGTTTCTATTGTTACATGTGTAATTCTTGGGCATATCATTCTCTAAAATCAACCACAGTGAAATGTTAGCCTGAATAGTTTTTAGAAACTTCCATTTTGTAGTTACACTCTACATACATGTGTTTCTCGTTTTTATGAAGTTCTACAGAATTTTTGACTAGTCATTTTGAGCCTTAATTTAATTCCCAGGACGGAAAAACTGGCGAGGAATTTAGCAATTTGAAAAATTTACAATAGGGTACAACCTGGGAAAACCTGTATGAAAATATTTTTCGGCACGGAAGCCTAAAAGTTATCCACTGAAAATTGTGTTCGTTTTGTAAAATAGGCTGAGCCAATTTTGTAATTAGTTTAAAATAATTATGTTGCAAAATAATTGTGCGAAATTCAGTGACTATAATAAAATTGGTAACGAATTCGAGTTCCATAATATACCTTATACTGGCGAGATTTTAAACAACAATAACGCAGTATAATGGTAACTTAATTTTTATATTGAGTTGAATATTGATGACACCAACAGATATTTCAACAGTTTTTTTTTATTATTCATAGGTCTGTAACAGTATCACAGTGAAATTCAAAACTTATAATATATTGCAAACTAAAGGGATAGTTCATCACAAAGTTGCTATATTATGCTAATAGCTACGAAAACTAACTGGCGCAATAACTTAAAGGTTACATAACCTGTCCAATTTTGTACATTTTAATAACAAACCATATATTGTTTTAAGCTCACTGTTTCACCTCAACTAAATGTTCATGTTTCTGTGTAACATAACAGGAAGTCATTTTATAGAAACTAGTTTTACAGAGCTCTATGCAAGTTACGGATAAATATTTTAAAATAGAATTCACAAAAATGATTTTGTTTTTCGTGATAGAGATGTCATACTTATTGTATGTTTGGTTTATGAACGATACGATAGTAGCGGGACCACGGAAATCATTGCTCTAATTTTATTATACCTGAAGCCAAGCGTTTCTACATCACAACTTAAATTAAAGTCTAACATTGAGGCATCTGACCTCGATTATATAAAATGAAACTGTAATAATCCACCCTAAAGCCATGTCACTCGTAATAATGTTAAACAAAGTGGACTGTTATCTTTTTTATTAAATAAAATAAAATTTATCCTTCGTCGGCGCTCAGGGAATCTATTAGACTTAATAAAAAATCGAACAAAATCCCTCTGAGAATACCTTGTCGACTTCCTATACAAACAAAGGAAACTGTACAACGGTATTTCAGGTAACGTCTATTCCTTGTCTCGTAGATAAATAGAATACTCAAACAAGTTATTTGTCGTAAGTTTTACTATTACATGTTTGTTTTATGATGTACTGCGAGCGTTTCATTAGCTTTACGTAAACTCCATTAACGGGTCACTAAATGTATAATATGAGTAACTATATAATAACGTGTTACTATTTATATTACGCTATAAACACGGTTAGGTTTAAACTTTAAAATAATTACAGCGAAACCATTAAACTAAACATAAAGAATTTCAAACTGGCTTATCCGTGACCTAATGTATATCAAGATAAAAGTGAGATTTATGTTATTGTACTCGTAGCACTGAACAGGAACAACTCGAGTATAATCATTTAGAAAACTTCCTATGAGAGTTGTTCAGGCGACACGATGGAGGTAAATGTACCATTGGTTTAGTGGAGGTCACGAGGGTGCTGAAAGCAGATATTGTACCAATTTCATCCACTCGCAAAACCGAGACACACTCGACGATCAAAACGGTGAACGATTTTTGTCCGCTTTAATTAAGTCACGAACGTCAGCGAGGCTGTTGGGCCCGTTTCCTTAGCACAGGTAATCACGATCGGAAAGGCATTAATTCAAAACTCCAGTGTGACACTCGAGCCGGATTGCTAACGACCTCACTTGGGCACGTCGCAAACGAACACTTTGTAAATACGGGTGCGGATACATCACCATGGTTACGGTGCAAACATTCTGCAACGTCTAAATAAAAATAATGTATACCTAGCTGGTTTTCACAGTTCAACAGATTGTGGTATTTTTTTACATAGGTCATTGCTCTCGTGTCATATAACTTCATACATTTTCGTTAATATAAAATCGCTTTATTTGTCACACTGATCACACGTTTCTTCTGATCATTTATTTGCTATTCTATTACAATGAATTCAAGTTAGAATCGTAGTGATTGTCTGTAATGTCCGTCCACTAATTGGGATTCGTGCGATTCGTATAGTTAACGAACGGATGGTGCGGACTTTGAATTTATACGTACCGTTCATACAAGCATGTTAATTTGTTCGAAAGTCGGTATCCGATGACATTATGAGGATTTGTTGCAGAGTGAAGCAACCATTAATGTAGAAATAACTTAATAGGTGAAAATAATTGCCAGTATTGTATTCTCGATTGCTATACCTTATTGAAAAATATTGTTTTTATCAAAATTGGTTACTTTTACATCTGCTAATATTATAAGTTCAAAGCCTATAAATCGAAGACATCGTAGGTTCACATTGGTAAAATTACTCATTGGATAGATTCAAAATAAAATAAAAACATAACCTATTAATTTGTCTCCGTTTCGAATGATAAACTTATGAACTGAAGTATATATTCATATTAAGATTTTCTTGTCACAATAGGCTTAATATGTCTTGTATAATGTATTCTTATAACTCAACGACGATTTGCCTCAAACCATATATTCTAAAAAGGGGATTTGTAGCAGAAATATTATGATAGGTGCACACGATGACTTTGTGCTCGTTAGTACTCGGAGCACCAAGCAGCAAACTAATGAGACGATTTAAAACGAAACAGCTACCAATTTGTATAATAAATATTATTTTGCTACAAACTTCTCAACTCATGCTGCAGCAGTTTGAAAACTGTGAGCGTATGTATAAAGCAGTTGTAAAATACGGCTCTGAGTTAATATTCGTCTACACTTTTTGCAGGCTTACTGTTCGTTTATGTACCTTCTCTTTATTTAGATGGGTAATTAAACGAAACCTGGAACGGCATAGCTAAATTGTAGAATTACACAAAATAATAATAAGTAAAAATAAACGCAAATCTTTTAGCAATTAATGTCGTTCGATTACTTGTAATAAAAATGTAGTAATTCTACAATTTTAACAAATATGCATCACAACGATACAATGATCAATAAATTCCAAAAATAGTATTTCCATTATAACACGACTGCGCCAGTCTTCCGTTATCCATTCGAATATTTATTTTACAAATAGGCGGAATCAGGATGGGCTTCAACTCTAATTAGAGAAAAACAGCCAATTTGTAGATATAGATTTTCATTTAAATTGAGTTGTCATAAATAATTGAGAAGGCAACGTTTCAATTTCGCAAAGTGTTATGACGAATGTACTTAGAAAACAGATTGTTTAATATTGTGATACAATATCTTTGTATGTTTGAAGTATATTAAGCCTTAGAAATTTATAGGTAAACTGCTATAGTAATTGGAATCAATGAAACAATATGTTGTTGGAAGCTTTAAAGTTAAAATTGACAATAATTATAATGCTATTGCTGCTATACTAGTAATTTTATCGTAAAGAAATTTTACATACTTCCATTTTTATATTTAGATAAAAGTTTCTACTCATAACTAGATCAAAGCAAAGTTAAACTTAGGTTTTATTACATAAAGCAATATCAATTTACATAGCGAAACCGCTCCCTACGTAGAGCAGCTAGGAACGGAAATTCACTTCTCTACTAAACGCACTATAAATGATATTAGAAAAAACCTACTTGTTGACTTATAATTTGTTTGAAATCAACCTTAACCTTCATCACCGCTAGATGAACAGCTATTAAATTATAATTACCAATACTTAACTTTTGTCTACAAAGCTAATTAATTAGCTCACTTCTAAAAGAATATTGACTTTCAATTGTTATTTTAAAAGGTCGTCACGCATTGTTTCACGTTACTAAGTTCATACCAATGTCAGATATCGGGGCACAACAACCGTTTATCCAATTTAGTTAAAATCACTCATATTGTTGTAGTTACATACGTACATAGACATGTCTAGCAAAAACAGTGATATATGTATTCTCTATTCAAAGTGCGGGTGTATACCTAGATTGGGGAGCCTATTAGTTAATTGGATGGTACAGTGCCTACACGATTGAGATTTCAAAGACAACGATAATCAATTGTGCGTCTAACGAAGGTAGGGGGCGTACAAACAGAAGCCCCAACGGCACGCCAATCGGCGCTGTGACCAAATACACGGCCGGACACAAAACTAGACTAGTATACTTCCAGTAACTAGGATCCTCACAGGTTTCGACCCACTGTGTGTTCAACAGCTATGTGCGCGATTACTGCACGACATTTCCGTAACGAATTGGGAATTCGCAATTGGATTCATTATTAATTTCACGAACTTTAATATTAAGTGATTAGCCTTTCTTTGTAAATACACTATTTTCTTTCTAGATACAATTCTGACAGATAAAATCCCAGCTCAGAATTGTTACAGACAATAAGACAGAATCAATAAAAACTCCCATCATCAGTACGACTGAGTCGACTATTTTTATTGGTACATTAACCCTGAGTACAAGGCACGTATTTGTAGGCCTCTCATAGTTTTTACGAGACTCGTTAAAGGACAAAAGTTTTGTTCACGGGGTGCTGTCAATTTGCGTGCAGTGTATTTAGAGCGGCAGTTTGATGTGCTAATGAGGTACATTAACGTTTAGTCGACGTCAATAAACGTCACTTTGTCGGTGCTGGGGCACGCGTCGACGTCCCAGCACGCTGTGTTCAATGCTCGCTGTTCCTACACGCCTAATAGATAACGGACGTATACAGTACATAGTTGTGCCCTAAAGTACTCTATTTTTAATCATTTAATTAATGGTCGTCGAAATTTCTACATCATAACCAATTTATTTTATTTTATTCAAAATGAATGTGAATAAAATGATATTTTTAATTATTTTGTAAATTAAACTACACGCGCTCATATAATTATTGGCTACTTATTTTCATTGCCCTGTATTCGAATTTTAACATGTCGATGAAGCTTAATTAATGTTATAAATGTTTAATATTCATCCCTATTAATATAAAATTACGTACGGGTAAAACATCACATGGTAACTATTGCACACACTAATGCAAATACCGGAGTTTAAATATTATTATGTGTAACAATTTGTTAAATAAAATAACATAATTTTATCTACTTACAAACAAACCGACAATGAAACATTAAGCGACAGATGTCAGAAGCTACTAATAACTTACTTGGTAAAGACGAACGAAAATGTTTTAACAGAAACTTACCACGGACTAATAACAGGTTAACAAAGTTCAGGTTTCTTTGCTTAAAACTTAACGGAATAGACAGAACGACAGTACATTAAAAAGAAGCATACAGCCTACCAAATTATAGAGCAATGAGAATGAAATGTAGCGCACCTATAACAATGCTAGTTTTCAAAGCATTTTTACATGCAAAATGTAATACTATAAATCTTTGTATGCGTCGTATAGATGCAGAGTGGTTCCGTTGCTTCAAGTCGTAGCCAGCCAGGCGGAAAATTGCAAACTAGCGTACCCAGCACGCCGCGATGTCTATCTGGGCTTACGGCTCTTTACTATAACCAGCCACGAATATTAATTACAAAATGTAATACCCCAATTAAGGCTAATAGATTTAGCAAGTGTTTACTTAAGGTTTACGTAATAACTACTCAGACTTAAGGTGAGATAATCAAAATCTTTTAGCAGGAAGAATTTTTGATGAGATAACGCTTTGTTCGAGCCGATCCTGAGAGAAATAAAACAATAATTAGCTTTTTGAGCTGAAAACAGATAAGCCGACAAACAGAAACAAATACACGAAACATTTCTCGGAGATTTCGATATAGGATTCCAGTTGCTAGACGAAGACAAAGGTCGACTCTACAAAGGTATTATGTAACAATGTCAATGGTCTGAAAAATAAACGCACTCACATACTTAAACGTATGAACATAAATTCTCAAACAACTACAATACGTTACAGAAATTTCAATTTACATGTTCCTTTCATAATACACCTTCAATGTGTTATATCATGTTGTTTTATAGCCGCACCTTTGATTAAAATACGGATGAAATTACCTAACATCCGATGCTACTCACATTGTTCTCAAAATATGCGACGAGAATAAAGTAATTATGTTTATAATACTTCGTCTTTATTACGCTGAAGGCTTCGTATTCATTAAGACTTAGAATCAAGTCGTGAAAAGAAATTGTAATATAAGCATTATTCTGCCAACGTGTGTTACGTACACTTACTTAATGAGGAGGTAGGTAAATATTACATTTTTCATACTCGTTTTATTTACATACATAAAAAAATACGTTACTTAACATTATGTGAAAGAACAGAAGGAATTGAGCTGTATAATTATTTTGTGTATCAGTAAAACACACAACTTAGAACAAACATAAGATATCCAATCGTAAAAGTAATATGTTTGAGATAGCGAGAGCTAGACGTTTAATCTTAGATCAGATTGTTTTACGTCCCGTTTGACTTATCAGAACATTTAAAAAGCACTATTTCCTTACTTATTTTCAAATAATTACAACAAGAGGTCATTCACGAAATATCTGGAAATAAAAATTCTACGCAGCGTTTATTTGCCACCACATTTCTTGAACCAAGATCTCAACGTAATGGTATCACTTGCTGCCGAGTTGTTTATTGGTGGACTATGCTCACTATTGCTCACAATGCTCACACAGTTACAGTAAGCGAAGCGCAAGTAACCTATGTGTTGTATGTGACTTATCAGCTAAGAAGAAAAAGCATGCAACATTGTTACAGAATAGTAAAAGATTTTGCATGACTAATTACATCGAAATTCAACCAGCGACAAAACAAACGTTCATAGCTGATACACTTTGAATGTAGAATAACACAATCAAATTATAGGAACCTGTTGTACCTAGGCCGGTTTTTTAGAAATATATTTTTTATTGTGATTTGACGTGCAGCACACAAATCATATTTGCATATTTTGAAATGTCAATTATTTGGGTACTCACCAAAAAAATATCAGAAATGTATATTTAATACTTACATAATATTTTTAAATTAAAAAAAAATTGGGAAATGTGGCCAAGGTACAACATACCCTATGTACCTAGGCCAGTAGTACGTTGTACCTAGGCCACATTGAAATTTGGGGGTAATTTAAGCAAATTATCAAGTTTTGTTAACTAAAATCATTTTATTTGATTTATTACAGTACACAGTATTATTACAGTATACAGTATTCAACAAAACATTTAAAAAATTCTCAAATGATCAAAATTTAGAAATGAAAAAAATTAAAATAATATTCATAGCTTTTTTTATGCTTTTCAAACAAAATATTTAAACAAAAACAACTAACTTTGGCCACCGTTTCGTTACATCACATCGCTGTGCCTGCCGAACTCCATATGTGTATTTTGATGTTAAAAAAAATGAATATTGTGTCCCAAATAAAAAAAAAGTTTTCCAAAATCTCACAAAAGACACATGTGGAACTTGGCAGACGCAGCGACGATATCACATAATATAATATAGCAAATCAATATACCTATATAGCATAGCAAAGGAAAACAAAATATTGAAACAACTAGCTGACCCGCGCAACTTCCCTTGCGTCACATAAGAAAGAATGGGTCATAATTTTCCCCGTTTTTGTAACATTTTTTACTGTTACTCTGCTCCTATTGGTCATAGCGTGATGATATATAACCTATAGCCTTCCTCGATAAATGGGCTATCTAAAACTGAAAGAATTTTTCAAATCGGACCAGTAGTTGACCGGACCTGAGATTAGCGCGTTAAAACAAACAAACAAACTCTTCAGCTTTATAATATTAGTATAGATTATCTTTACCTATATATAAATTAATATTTCTCTCTTTAATTTTAATTAGTCATTTGGACTAGCTATTATAAAAACACTATCAATAATGTAGATATATTATTCAGCCTTAAGCATTTAGTAGAAATCCCAATACTTCTGTATCTCTGGAACATAATAAATTTCTCTGTTCTTGTTAACTTTTTGCGGGGTTTTAATCTCCTCTTTTTCAGGCCATTTCCAGTTTTTAAGTGATTTTTGCATCGATTTCTGAAATAATAAAGATATTTAATTAAGAATATTATTACGTAAATGTGAAATAATTTAATAAAACATTCTCCTGGCCAAAGTATAACATCCAGGTTGTACCTTGGCCACTGGCCAAGGTACAGCTGATCGACAGTGACCGAGGTACAACACTACTCCAACTTCACTAAAACGGTGATTTTATATAGTTTAGAATTTAAGTATCTCGTAAGTTTTTTATTGTGTTGAGACTTGTAAAATCAAAGAACCGATAGCATATAACAGTTAAGTGACTATTAGAAAACTTTTAAAACTATTAGACTTCAAAATATATTAGAAATACTTACTTTTTCACACAAAAAAGTTTCAGCGTCGATAACACCAAACACCGGCTTAATGGCGGTATGCGAATAACTTCACATTGAATAGTCTGTAGTGACCTATCGAATACTATAAACAGTAGAATTTAGTATGGCGCGAATATTTGAAAACGAGCCCAGTGGCCTAGGTACACATAGTGCCAAGGTACAACAGGTTCCCCTACCTACTGCTAATATAATGGAATGTAACAAAGCACATACATACGATATTTCTTTATTTATTTGCAAGTACACAACGTACCCAGGCTGAGTATCGTCACGCTCGAGTATCTCTCCAATTTGACATCACGAACACTCGATGCTCAAGTTGGTCCAAATCAATCCTAAGTACGAAATTAAATTCGCACTAAGTCCCTTGAAGGCCCCGCCTCGACGATTTCTTATCCAATAAACAATTATTTATATTCAGCGAGCGTATTATATTTAAAGGTAACCGATATTAATTTAATGTTGCGGTGAGACTTCTGTGTAATATTACTGACTTTTAAAACTGCAGACAAACAAATCGTAACGCCCTTTGAACTTACCGCTAGTGAATGTACAACATTGTAACAAACCCGTCATTAAAGAGAATATGTTAGGCGCGTCTATCTAATGTATAAAGAGTTTTTAATGCGTTTATTTAAAATATGCAATATAACAGTTCACATTAACTTTTCCTAGTATTAGGTAGGATGTGTGCGTTCCGTCGAGGGAGCGTATTTATTCTGCCTACATATTAAATTACTTTTACAACGAGTAACTTCGGTACGTTGCATCTCCGCTCGCTGCAGTACATCACAAAATTATGATTTACACTGCCGCGCTGCTGAAACTTTTATTTAAGAGGCAGTGCACGAGTGCACTGCATTCGGTTTCCTGCTCATACACACGTACCTTATCATATTGTCATTAGAACTGAACAGTGCACAAATACATTGCCAACATAAATTAAAAACGAGCATTTCCGAAGAATTGAATATAATATTTTTTTTTCCTCATTCGCAATTTGAACGTTCCAATAATTTATTTTGGTCTTAAGTTTGCAAGGTAGTTAAAACAGCATCTTCACAAACAAGTGTTTATTACGTAGCAAGGAGCTAACGATCTGCGACGTTGCACCACACTGGTGATTAATATCAACTATTGGCCGTGTCTTTGTAATATAACGCCAACACTACGGCATTAATTGCCTCGTAGCGATGTGCTACGGCGTAGCACCAAGTAACGTCTACGGCGCTGTAAATTCAACGAAATAATATTACACTACACTTCATTGAATTGCTACTCAAATACGCTTATATGTTGGCGTGAAGAACACGTGAATGTGTGAGTGAAAAATTTAATTAATTGGAACCAAAAGAGATCAAATATAATCCCACGTGCAAGGACAAAGGACACCCAAACAAAAACTCTTCACTGTACGAGCTGTGACGTTTTTTAATTGACTTTTTATTTTTGTAAGAGAAATTAATGAGAAAACAAAGTTATCGGTACCCACCTTCTGCTATAAGTATATTTTGTATGAAGTTATAAGAGATTAAACTGCAACTTTCCTAAATTTATTTATATTAGCAAAAAGTACACATTCAGTGCGGCATCATACCCAACACATTTTAATTAGTTCAATATTATTCGATACATTATAAATAAACTGAACAAGGCATTTTCTATGTATGTATCACCACACAATCCTCACATAGCTAACTTGCACTGGGCAAAGTTTCTTGAACGTATAACTTACAACTCAAACATAGGTTTAATAATAAACTGACATGGAACATTGTGTGCTACGTTTTTCCAATAACTGGAATAATCGGTTTTATTTTAATGGACATCAAAGTGCGATAATTTCAGCACAATTGAAAATGTCGGCGGCAGACATCCGCTAATCATCCGGAACGAGAGGGGTACGCGACGTTTCAACTAAATTTATAGCGTCGAAATGAATCGAGCTCCACGAAGAACCAAATCTCCTGAACATACTTTATTAATTGAACCCAATCGAGATGACAGCTGTTTCGTGATCAATGGAACTACTTACCGAACCAAGTATTTTTGATAAATCGTTCACTAATAAGTATTTTAAAGTGAAAACTAATCTTAGAGAAAATCTCATTTAGTAGACGCTTCAACTGGCAACTCGTTTAAGAAAACACTTATTTATCCGCTTAAAATATATCTAAGTATTTGTTAGGTCTTCCTTGGTTATTTTAAACATAACTGTACCGTACCCAGAGTAATTAAAGCAGGATAAATATAATTTATAAGATACGGCACTGACCAGCGACGTCGTTGGCCTCGTGAGAATTGCACCAAGCAAAATGTAGCGGAACATTTTGCCAAAACCGGGTAGAGATACGTCGGCATCGCAGCTTCAAATCTCCTGAAAATTATTCATGGCGCACCGTTGTGCTCCTGTTATTTAACTTAGATTCCGCAGTTACCCGAATTTCAACACTTTTTAGTCCGATGAGATAAAGCCTCATAAATCAACTTTTCGTATTACTTTTAATAGGATCTTTCTCTTCAGGAATTATGTGAAGAATTTTCACGTTAGTTTTATAGGAACATTATCCCAGTTCTGATGGTATTCCATTGTCAAGATTTTAATCTTAGACGAAGTAAGTTGGTAGATAAGATACACGATTCTTAGATTAATATAGAACATTGTACCTATACAAAGTTTTAGATTGAGATTTCCTAACTTGGCCTATTAGCATGTAAGTATAGCAATCATTTCTACGAACTAAATACAGACATAGCTAATTTCTTTACGTCAGCTTTCCAATAGAAAGACGAGACAATGGCGCAGACACTACTATTCATACTGACTGATATTCCGTCAAGGGGTTATACGTCGTAAGAGGGTAACAATAAGGTTGAGAATGGGTCGATATGTGGTGTGACGTAACAGCTATTGTATAGATTGTAATAAGCCGACTATTGAAGTAGGGTGGCGAGGGCTCTCGGGCGGCCAGCGCCCTGGCGACGCTCAGCCTCTCGACCTAATGAAACGTAGACTTCCATCGGAACAACACGACTCTCTAAACTTTGTCGCCTCAAGTGGGAAAACGACATTTATGCTCTGAATACATTACTTAGTCACACCTTTCACTATAAGCGAAAGTACTTATTTTGACTAAATTGAACTATTGGAAAACGATGACACTCAACTTAATGAGTATGATGAGTTCGGAATTTCAGGAATATAAAAATTGCTAAGAACAATAATAAATCGACAATAAATGGTTTTATATTCTGAAAAATTGATGTTTCAGTTTGGTCTTCATTACAATGGGATTTTGATAAGGATAGGGTATTTAATAAAATAAAAATGTGTGTAATTTTCTTCGTTGTTTTTAATGCATGACAGAATGACAGATCTTTAGCTACAATGATAATGAACGATGCTATGATAGCTACAGATGGGTCGTATATGAAACAAGTCAACTAGCATTGTAAACACATTTTAGAAAATCTTAAAAGTACATAGTTTCGAAATCATACAAGTCGATTATAGCGTTGCGCGATTATGGGCACACATACGAAATACTATTCACATAGAAAAATCTACTTTATTTCATTTTGCATAAGAATTACTTTCTAACACTTTCTGTGAAACAAAAATAGTAGTTCGTATTTGTAACCCATGTTGATGTAAGTAAATAACAACTGCCTTAATTATAACGGAATATACATTTACCTAATTATTCGTGAATTCACTATGAGTCATAATCTAGCGTTTCGCATAGACAGTGTAGAAATATTATGTCACTGTTAAAAAATAAATAAAATTTCAGGTTGTAGGTCAGTCTTATATCATTGCAAGACTAGGAGCGACGATTTGATATTAGTCACTAATGATATATTCGGGATTGAAAATAAATAAATAAATAGTCAATAAATTAAAAATAATATACTTAATGACGCTTTATAATCATAAAATAATAATAAACTGGAGATTTCGTTCATAAAATCAGCTCATTCAAGACAACAATCGATTTAACGACAAACATCATAGATGGCGCTAGTGAATAGAGCTCGACTTCTGCCTACGAATGAATTTGATACAAAACTTTCTTTTCAAGTATGAAACAGTATGTTACTGTTTTTTATTAATAAAGAAAAGCAAAAAAGTCCCATGTCCATAAAATAGATGTGTCTAACAACAGTTGACAATTACTTCTATACAGCCTATTGCTATACAGGGAGGCATCACCCGCCCTAATAGTGGAAATGTAATAATTTACCATATTTATGAAGAAATGTCGCCAGTAGAAATTCTAAGAGATTACAAGATATTACCTTAGTGTAAATTTATCATAGTACGGATCCGGAAATCTTTTAGCTGAGACCCCGGAAAAATTGTCCTAAATATGTTAAAATCATGGTAACTATAATTTATGAGTAGTCTTTAGAAAAGTTATTGTTAACCTAATACTATATTCCGTTGTATATTGCGCTCGGAATATAGTATCAAGTTATTAATATTGATATTAGTATCTCTTTCATTGCCGTCAAGTAAATTTCGTTTATAATCCGAAGATAACTTTTTTAAACGCCAAAAATTGTTCTCAACAATAAATCTTTCTACGAGTATTGAAAGATGTTATAATTTTAAAGTTACAAACTGATCAGCGCCCCTAGCGTACGCTGAAGGAACCATTTTTTTCAAAGACATTCTAAATGATAATCTCGCGGTACAAAAACGAGTTATACAGTGTGAAGGAAATCGCGCTACTGAAAGTTAATTTTCTTCTTAAAGTCACCCATTGTTTTACCTTCTAGTATAATTGACTACTATTATCGTATTGTCACTTTATCATACAATTACAAATATTTGGAAATATTAAGCAAGTTTACTTGACAGTAGTGTAAGAGTGCCTTAGTGTTATTAATTTTGTCTTTTAATAGTCAATAGTAGATTAATAGAAAATACTAACTGAATCCACTGAATGATAAAACGCAGGAGTTCTGTGAAGCGGAGAATATCGTAAACATAATCATACTTCTAGACAGGTCTTTGCTAATACAAACTTTTTTTCAAAGTGTTCAACACATTTCTATGTTCAAGATTTTCACCACCCCAAAGAACTCTTTCATTAAAAATAATAATTAATATATCAATAAGTTACTGGAATGTTAAAACTTAACTTGTGAAGATAACAATTTTAGCTTAAAAACTAACATTCGATTATGCAGCCAACAGATACAACTTCATAAAATAGCAAGTGTTCGTTTAGCATAATTAATTCAACATAAATTAGTTATAACACTTATTCAATAATACAAGTATACATATATTATGTCTTTTTATACTTAAAAACGTTAAGGAATGTAACATACAAATATTAGTGTAAAAAAAGAGATTGAGATAAAATTTTAGAGATTAAATAATCGTTACTGGTGAATATCATGATTGGGCAGTGTGTAAGTAAAATTAAATACTTCCAATAATAATAGGGAATGTTACGATTCGATATCAAAATAAATAATATTAATACGTAAGATATCACCTCGCATATTGCCCTCCTTTACTAGTTACACGTGAATACACAATATACAATACCTTACCCTAATCTTACTGAGATTAAACGCTACAAATATTAAAGCAAATATAATCGTCTACATTCTGGGAATGTACCATTTACAAAACAGTATACCTATTTATTTACAACGGAAATTATAAAAATACATTATGATCGAATTCAAACGATAATTACACTTCTACGCTACGTTTAAGCTACGATGTCAAACAAAACAACAAAAACAGTGATATCTTTGGAAGAACAATGACAGCCACATACAAACAAAGCGCGGGCCGAGGCACGCCTGCCGCGACCTCCTCCATGCACGTCCACGTCGAATAAATAACTCACAGATATTATTATAGTACAGGGAACTATGGCCGCTATGTCGAGAAACGTATTGTCGATTTTGTTTTGAACTCTTTGGCAATATTCATTTCACAGTTAATGTGTACGTACAACATACTATTACAAGTTTAATTCAGAAGTACAGATGTAAGAGTGGAGTAAATAGAAAAAAAATATAGGTACAAATTCGTTCTTCGCGATCTCGATTGGATCCTTTAATATATCGATACAAATACCAACACTAAGTTTCACAGATCATTAATTTTAAGATAAAAAGCTTCAAATATGTTCACCACTGATATTAAATTACTATAATTGAAAAATAGTTCTATGAACTACGTCAGTCACTAAATAAGTTTACAAAATATCGATATCGATGCCAGGATCCGATATGAAGGGAGTAGTATTACGCGATACAATGTTATACATCACAGATATGTCAATTACAAGAGATTCGATGAGAATATGTCGCAAATTATCATACGGTACAGATTACAGATAGACACGTGTAAACGCAAATACAAAGTGTACATAATAGATACAGTATCAACAGACGTCGAAGAAGCCTACACAGTCGACTCACATTACAAAGTATGTCGGGGCGCTCCGCCGAGACCGTCGCGGTACTCGCCGGTCTCGGACGGGGACACGCACGATAACGCTTAAAGCATAACTCGCCGCCACGATCGCCTAACGTTTTCAGTTCATATATTAGCATTCTCCACACGTACTAGCCTAGTTCGGGCGGTGCGGAGGGCAATCCTCCGACAGCGCGGCGGGCGGCGGCGACACCCGCGCCGGCTATAGCGGCGGCGACGAGCCCTCGCCCGGCAGCTGGTGCACGCGCGCCGACAGCAGGTTGTGCAGGATGAACACCGCCGGCTTGGGGCTGCCCTCCATGTCCAGCTCCTATAAGTATGGTACATTAACATTGTTCGGCATAAAGTTTGATAATTAAAGAAGAGTCGCGAGGCTATGTAATGTTGTTATAACTGAATAAGATTCGGAAAGATTTGTTGAAGAAAATGAGTCGATCATGTTTACCACGGTGTCGTCGTCGGCGAAGTGCAGCCAGAGCGCGGCGCGATCGTCGTCGGCGGAGGCCCGCAGCGCGTGCAGCGGGCGGCGGTACAGCGCCCGCGCCCCGCCGCGCCCCAGCGACCCCGCCGCCTCCCACACGCACACGCCGCCCGCGCCCAGCGACAGGCGAGCACACGCGCCGCGGAACCGACAACCTGCACGGACAGGGAACCAAGTTTAGGATAACTGCATACTCGTTAAGAACGGGCGAGCAAAGAGAGCAGGGCGCTACTGACGGAAGGTGAACTCGGTCTGGTCGCGCACGGCGTGGTGCGCGCCGTCTACGAGCGCGCCGGCCACGTGCGCCAGGTCGTGCGGCGTGTCGGCGCGCAGCTCGCGCACGGCCAGCCCCGCCGCCGTGCCGGCGCGCACGCCCAGCGCCGCCGCGCCGCCCGCCGCCGCGCGCCGCCACCACGCCAGGCGCGTGGCCGCCAGCCCGAAGCACTCCGTGGGCGCGCACCACGCCTCGCCCGACCACGGCGCCGCCTCGTACAACCTGCCACGAAACCGTTAATCGTTTATTGTCTCGAAACTTCCGGGTCGCCGCGTCGTCGCCGCGTCGCACATCGACGGATTCTCACCTCAGTTCTCGGTCAGTGATAGCCACGAAGGTCGGTTGCCACCCTTCAGCCTCGTCGGAGCTGTCGGATCCGCCGGAAGCGCTCATCTGCGAAGGAAATTCGTTTATTTAGTTTCACCTTCCTATCTTAATTCTGAATTCATTCGATGTCTTTGTCTTCTGAATTTCTTACGTGATCCTGTGGTGGTCTGCGCGCCAGCCAGCCAGCGTAGCGCACGTCGCCCAGCAGCGGACGCAGGCGGGGCCGCGCGCGGGCCAGCGCGGCGCGGGCGGCGCGGCGCACGGCGGCGTGCAGCGCGCGGTGCCAGCCCGCCGCGCCCTGCGCACTGCTGGCGCGCAGGGCCAGCGCGTGCACGCCGTCCGGGGAGTAGATCTCTATGGTGCGCTCCTCTGGAAATCGCAAAATTTCACTTATAATGATGCATTAGTTTTTAATAAATATTAGATTTTCGCTGCTGCTGTGGATATTTCTCATTTCCTCCTTATGAATGGCTACTTACCAGGGTCACGGTGGCGCAAGTTCTTAGCGATGCAAGCCATTAACAAAGGCACGTAACGGGTGTCGGCCCGGCGTCGTCGAGGCGACGGCGGTGAGGGAGGAACGTCGGCCATGAACCCACGCTGCAGCTCCCAGCCAACCTCGCTGATGATGGATGCTTTTCGGAAGTATGGAGTCACTTCTCGAAGGTACTTCACTGTACAAAAAAATAAAAATGTGTTGAGCCATATCATGACTGGAAAACATATTCTTGAATCAGATCCTAATTTTATTGTTGAGCTTGCAAAGAATACAATTTACTGCGCTTTACACTCCACACTTGAAAACACCTCATAGACAAGTAAGATTCTTATTGTGGATTAGTTTATAGCTGATTTTTCTATCTGATTCTATAGATTATGGTAATTTCATCAATGATACAAGACGCAGTGATGCTGGAGAACCATAATGTATATTGGCAACTATTCTAAAAATATTTGCTGCTTCTAAAGTATGTAAACTCTTGTACCTTGTAGCTTCAAAACATCAGAGCCATAAAAATACCTCAACCCAATAATTAACTAATTAATAAACATATATAGGTATTTCAAATGTGATGAGATGTAATATGTAATTAACATAACACCTGTACTCATTTGCTTCACTTTAAGTATTTCAAGGTTACCAAGTTAAAAACAACTTGTTTTTACCTGCTATTATATCTATATGATATTGGCTAAAGGTTAAATACCAATTAATATACAGTACATCATAAAACCAAAAGCATAGTATTATAAAGTTTATCAAAATGTGATCTAGATCAATTTTTAATACTAAATGCAGTCTCTCATCTTCCTTTTCAATTTTGTATCTACTAGTCACTCCACTATGAATGCAACACAGCCCTGAATAGCTCAATTAGCAACATGGCTCATATGAATTGCTGTAATTAAGGTCAATTCTGTTAGCCTTTAGCTCAATACTCACAGAACCAATGTTGCTGCAATTGTAACACTGTAAATAATACTTGCCTTCTAATTGTACCATTTTCCCAGCTCTTTTCAATGCTTTCACTGCCTCTTCATGTGTTGCATCCTTCAGATCTTCACCATTTACTGATAATATAGCATCACCAACATACAACTGCTCTGTGAGGTCTGCCGCCATACCTTTAAATATCTTTGATATCAATATCGGCATGTTGTTCTCTATGCCACCCTTGATTGATATCCCCAACCCATTATTGTCTGACTTCACCACCTGTACGAGACGCTTCTGATTCGCAATAGCCTCGGGCACTTCGGTAAAATCACTGTTCGGCGTCTCAACATTGTTGTTGTTCAGTGTACCGTTCAGTGTAGTTGTTGCGTCGTACCCATCGTCGAGGCACACACTCAGGTAATCTTCTTCAAGTGTACAATGAACACGATACCATACGCCGCGTACCAGAGTCTCTAGTAAACCTGAACGAGCACAGGTAGCACTAGGGCTATCGCTGCCTCCACTCGATGCCCCGTTTTCCACCATAATTTATCTTGTTTTCACAACAAACAACAGGAACCAATGATTTGGACTATTACTTCAATCAGTACATCAAAGACTGATTTATCGTTAATGATATATCAGTTCATCTTATAGCTTAGACGTTAAGTTCTTATTGAAAAACTAAACACTTTAACACAGTTTATTATAATATCATGGTAAAATACGAATTTATTGCACAATCGATAGGTATACAATTTTGACGTTCCGCCCCTGCCTGACTAGCGTTAACTACAGATAAAAAAATATATTATACTCTTTTATAGATCTCGTTTTTATAACAATATGGAAGTTGTGGAACCGACTGAGTTGAGTTGACATATTTTCAGATTTAATTAACAGTATTTTTTATTGCAAACTAGGCAGTCGAAAGTGTCAAAGGTTATCTACAGTACATCTTTCTATGTAAACTCGATTACTCGAATTATCGTATAGTTAACACGTTTCGTGCGTAAATCTGTGTTGTTTTAGAACGAACCAGGATTTTTGACAAATAGTCAGTCTGACAGTAAATGTCATTACTGTCAGATAAAAAAAATGACATAATGGAAGTAAATAACAAATAAGTTTTACGCGTTATAATTTTAATTCTTTATTCGTACTAATTGGTTCCAAAATCTTAAATTAACCATGGAAATGTGTAGAGTATGTTTAACAACCGAAAAGGGGATGCAACGATTAGATGAAACCTTCATTACTCAATACAACTTATTGACAGATCTTAACGTAAGCAAAACACACTTTACAGATCTTTTTGTAATTTTAATAGCGATTCTTATATCAACTACTTCCAGTTCACCTAACGGTCTTCTTGTCCTTACAGTAATGGTTATTTTTACCTTAAAAATTCACTTCTAAAATGTATTTTGATTTTCTTCCATTATTTCATGAATGCTTATCACCTGCAGTATTTAGGCAGAATGAGCCCAGACAATACAATGTTACACTATAAATAATCTTTTTTTTTGTGTGTAAATAACTTAAATTTATATTCCAGGTCACGTTATTAGATGGAATGCCTCAATTTTCATGTGGCACATGTTCCAAGACTATAACATATTTTATAGAGTTCAGAGACAAATGTATTACCTCAGAGACAACACTGCGGGAATTAATAAATTCCGTAAGTAATTGAAATAAAACAGGACCTTTTTTTTTCACAAAATTGAATGACATAAAACCTACAAAGTTTTGATATTTATTTTTCAGGATGTAAAGGAAGAAAATGAGAGTAAAAATACAGAAATACTTTCAGAGGAGAAACCATTAACAGATGATGTGAAATTAGAAATCAAAATAGAAAATGATAATGACAATGAAGACTCTTTTTTAGATGATGTTGATGTTTCATATGAAGAATATAAAGGTGATATCAGTAAACTTGTCAAACAAGATGAAGGTAAAAAAGATTCTTTACAAAAACTTATGTACTTAATTAAACAATGATAAAAAAGTGTCACTGTAAATCTTACATTATTTCACCAAAAATGTTTTTTTTTACAGATATAAAACCTAAGAGGTGTCAGAAAAAAAAGAAAAAGGCTGCTGTTAAGAAAAAAATAAAAAAGATTGTAGAAAATGTTATAGATGATAACAAATTGCTTTGTGGTAAGCTTTACATATAAAAATTCTATATTTTTAATTAAGTAAATAATATTTATCTTTACTATCATAGATAATATTTAAACAATAGTATAATATCACATTTCAGGAGTTTGCCCCAAAATATTTGAAGTGAAGAGTGAACTGGTAGACCACTTGGAGAGCCACAAAGATCACAGGCAATGTGTCTTGTGCAAGGAGAAAGTAAACAGCTACTCTCAACTTCTGGCTCACAGACTGGTGCATATGCCTTCAAAAACACTAAAATGTCATATTTGCGACAAAAAATTCAAGGCTGCTTTATACATGGAACATCACTATAGAATTGCACATATAAAAACTGATGTAGGTATAAGAAATATTCCTATAATATGATTTATTCATAATGTCTTTGGTTAAAGATAATGCTGTGGCTACTTTTGTGCTCACACAGTTATATAACATGCAATACAAGATTGTTTTATATTTTTCTCTTCTTTATACTATGCTCGCCTCTGGCAGCTACTTTGTCTGATTAAAAACATGTTAAAAATGAAATTATTTGCTAATCCAGATTACAAGCTCTCAGTTAACTTCATTAAAATCCATTCATTAGTCTTTTAAAGAGTCATAAACATATATACATACATCGTCAAAAACTTTCCAATCAGGGTGAAAGGTTTGTCTATAAAAATTCTTGCATTGCATATTGTTTTGGTAGATCTGTGTACACTATTACTGGCTATACTTGCTATATACATCATATTTGATTGCTTTCAGGAACCCAAGCTGTCTTGTAATATCTGTTTTGCAAAATTTCCTATTCCAAAAAGATTAACATCTCATATGAAACACTTGCATTCGCATGTACAATATTTTTGTGACTGGTGTTCTAAAGGGTAAGTGATAACATATTTTACGGTTGCTATATTTTCTTGAGTTACACTTTGATATCATGTTAAAATTAACAGCAAATAATGCTACCTGATCTTTGTAATTGAATGTTTTTATTGACTGTTGTTTAAATTTCCAGGTTCATGAATAAGTCAAACTTAAAGTCACATATAAAACTACATACTAAATTAAAACCTTATGTATGTGATCAATGTGGATTTTCCTGCAAGCATAGTAGTGGTCTACAAGTAAGTAGGTCACACAATACTATTATATTTTTCATAATGTTACTTACGAGCCTGTAGTCTGACTATTCCAGAGAAGGATTGACGTCGGGCAGGCAGCCAGTTGTAAAAGTATCAGCCAAATCCTATGATAATATGTTAAAAAAATCGCTGTACCAGCTTCACTTTACGTGGGATAGGGACAAGACAATGAGCTTAAGATCCTGAATAAGTTATAATAATTTTCGCAAAAGGATTTCAGATACATAGCATGTAAAATATTGATTACCTTCTTTGTGTTGGGTTAGTTTTAATAAAGTTTATATTTCAGGACCACAAAATAAGGCGACACTCTGAAAAAAAGGTGTACTGCAAAAACTGCTCAAGACCATTTAGAAGTCAAGAGGACCATGATAAACATAGATGTAAAGATAAACAAAAAGTATGTAATGTATGTGGAATGCTGTTATCTGGTAGAGCAAGAGTAAGTAACATTCATCATTTTGAACATATACATTTGAAGAATTACCCTCCTTTCATAACTTAAAATTTATATTAATGGATACGGAAAATAGTCAGCCTGCATCCTCGGCCACCTTAATGCCAATATCCTATTTTTTTAAAACGTCCTTATAAGGAAGCACTCAAGGTTTATAAAGCTTTTGGTACTTATTTAGAATGTTCTGCCCACTCTAGCACTACTTTTCGGAAGCAAAGTATGGGTTTAGGGTAGTAATTCGGCTTCAGGGATTTTCTGAGCGGGAGACATATACCCTTTTCTAAATATCCAATCATAAATTTCAGTTGACGACGCATATGGCCAGTCACAGCGATGTGCGCAAGTACGAGTGCAACCGTTGTCCGGCCAAGTACAAGTCGAAAACGGCGCTGATAGTACACATCAACCGTCACGACGGTAACCGTACCAAGCAGTGCGAATTCTGCCAGGCCAAGTTCTACAGCGCAGCTGTGCTTATTAAACATAGAAGAACACATACAGGTATAAACATAAACCTTCAACTATATTATATAAATCGCTAGTTCCAAAAATATAATAATATATATATATATATAATATATATAATATATATATATATATATATATATATATATATATATATATATATATATATAATTGTCGATGAAAACCATGAATGCTTTCTACTAACTAATAATATTTAAATTTTTCAATCCATTTGTTGTCACTATATCTGTGCCGTACTTTAATAAATTGAGTAAGACTTACTACACACAATTGAACAACAATGAACTCGATCGGCACATAGCGAAAGTGAGTCGAGTCAGTTTGTAAGAGTGATAAATATTGCGAACCGAACGTGTATAGCAAGCCCAACATATTTTTACTTGACTTATGTGGTTAGTTTATAGATATAATATATTATGTATGTTTTTCTTATTTCAGGTGAAAAACCATATGTGTGCAAGATTTGTAACAAAGGATTTACTGGCAACCACAATCTCAAAGTTCATATGAAAGTGCATGGAGAGTACTTAATTGTTAAGAAAAATGCTGACACAGATTTAAATAAGTTATATGATTTTACCAAATGAGGGTAGTTAAGTTTTAAATATTATTTCTGTTGTCTATTAAAATAATTATTTGAGGTTGTAATTTTCTTCTTTATACGTAACAATAAAACTATTTTTAGAAAACTTTTAAAAATTATTTATTATAGAAATACAATTTACCTCTAAAGTAAGAAACTAAGTGTATCACATACAAAAAAAGTCTTTGGCAAGTACGGAAAGTACTGAATATCAAATATAAACATTTATAAAAAAAAAGTATAAAAATTGATTATAAAGGTATAATTTCAAAAAAGAAAATTTGGATTAATTTTGAAAGAATAAAAGTAAAGCTTATTTTCTACTTAAAGTACAATTAGGTACTAATTACAGGCAAGTGTTTGAGCCACCAACTCTAAATCAGTAATTAACACATAGTAATACAATCATTATGATCTTATAATTACATTGTTGGTGACCATGTAATGAAATCATTTTGTTTACAATGAGATCAACTGTAAAACTGCCAATACAAACAATTTAATAGCAACCTTAAAGCCAATAATACAAAATGTCAAGTGATATTTCTTCGTGAACAATAATTTGTATATTTAGTCGGTAATTTCATGGCATATTATGTAACTTTGATATTTTCAGTCAGTCTTATAAGCTAATACATGCGGCTTTTGAATTTTTCATGTAACACTATCTCTGATTTCACACATTATTATGAACATGTTTAAAAATACTGGTACTTTTGCTCCTCTGATTTGAACAAGATACAACAGGTCATTTATAGTGTACTTTTCGTTACGTTTAATTACGTCAAAATATATTTAATTTTATAAATTCAAGATGAATAATGTCTTGTCAATATTAGCCAAAAATAGTTCAATTAAATATAAAGCACAAATACCTATTCAATAAATTATCTAAAATAAATAATTGACAACAAAATAAACTAATAACTATGCGACGGCCATATTGAACTAACAATTGTAACAGATAAGTAAAGCCAATAGAATATACTACCATTTTCATTGATTGGAGAACAAATCGAATCTTTTACATTAAAGTACACAACCATTATAGAACTACATCTACGGGTAATAAAGGAACTAATGGAAATGATAAAATATGGAAACATATATGTATCTTAAGTACGCTTACGTGCTAATAAAAAATCGGCAGTATTATTGCAGGCAAATTACGAGTGCAGGACTAGCAAATATTTGCTGCAAAGAAATTAAATAGATAACGTCCAAAAAATTAAATGGTTGCTTGTACCAAAAGACTCTGTAAGAACACAGTTGCCAGTAAGCGAAGGGATACAGTGTTATTCTTTAACAAAAATATTGCTAGTCTAAAGTGTCATTGCACGCGACTGAGAGACGGAATAACAAACAAGGAGAATTAATATTCATGAGGCATCTCAAACAATGCTTGATGCTCAAGTAATTCACAATAAATACTATTTGTTCAGGTCGGGAATGACTTACACATTCACATACATAACATATAGACTAAGTGTTACAAAAACTACGTCTTTTTACAAACCTATCTTAAACTAGCTGCTTAAATATAAAAATGCACAAAAGCATTGTAAAACGAACTCGAATATTAGCTATCTATGTTATCTCCTTATATTTCGTTACCGAACTGAGTGTTGGGTATCCTTACAACGGTATCTTTCGTGCCTACTTTTTCGGTGTCAATGAGTGAGCCTGAGCTATGTTTTTTCGTTTTGGGTGCTAAAGGAGGTACTTCGCTGCACGTCGAACAATTGTCTTCGGTGACTTTGGAACTGGAGCCAGCTGCACTGAATTTCTTCAAACTCCCTGTCGCGAGGGAGCCGTTGGAGGAGGAACAGTGTGGAGGTAGTAACGGAACTCTTTCCTGCAAGTCTCTGCTGGAACCCGACGGTCTGTTCGTGAAGCTGCAACTTCCTGAATCAGAAGGCGCTGCTTCAGGACATCCGCCCATAGTTATCCATTCTTGTATTCTGAAAACAATAATTTATAGTTAATAATGATGTTGGCAACAAGTTGACTATTTTCAAATCACGTTAGTCCTTAGTCTTTGAAGTAGAAAGTTAACATACACAGTTAAACGACAACACAAACAAATCTTTAGCTAATCGCCTATTATATTGCATAACAAATGCCTGTACCTGGCCGTTGCCAGGCGTCCGGATAAAGCCGGACATAGTTAGGCTTTTTGATTGCATGTCCGGCTAAAATAATCGGTGTCCGTCTGGTCCGGCTTTTGTTAGGCTTTTTACATTTCGCAAACAAGCGAGCACTGACGCCGAGCGTAATCAAAAAGACTTGATTTAACATAATTTTCATTTGTCGTTCCTATTAATACTAAGACAAAATCCTCAATAATATAGGGTGTCCGGCTTTTTTAACCAATTGTCCGGCCAAACTGGCTGGTCTGTCCGGCTATTAGGTTTGGCGACCTGGCAACGCTACCTGTACCTGTGTGTTTCATCGGCATCACATTTTAAGATAACATTATTTACCTAAGAACGATCTCTTCGAAATTAGGTCGTCTCTGTGGCGTGTGCTTCCAGCAGTCCCGCATGAGCGTGTACATGAGCGGGGGACACGAGGTCGGAGCCGCCAGCAACTCGCCGCCGCGCACCATCGATATTACTTCCTGGTTACTGTACCTGAATTTGTAACAGATAATCATGTAAAAATATCTAATGAACTGATATAAAATGACAGGTCTTTTGGAATGGATTGGACATATGTTCACTACATAACACTACACTACATTAAAAGTCGCTATTCGCTACGTCTCTCTATAAATGCTTAGATCTTTAAAATTATGCAAAGGATTTTGATGCGGTTTTTAATAGATAAACTGATTAAAAAGGAAGGTTGATGTGTAAAAGTTGTAAAGATCTTTGTAAAATTACTTTATTAAACTAGCGAAGTCGAGCCGAGGCGTTAATACGTTTTAATCTGATAGTCAAACTAATTCGGTTTTGTTCAATGCCGATCGTAACATTCCTGACTTAGAAATATTGTTAGGACAATTCAATATTAGGATCATTAAAGGTGTACTCACCCATAATAAGGTTGTAACCCATAACTGTAAATCTCCCACAAGACGACGCCGTATGACCAAATGTCGCTCTCAGTGGTGAACTTCCCGTACAGAATAGATTCAGGTGGCATCCATCGTACAGGTAACAAACTCTTGGATTGAACCTAAAGAAAAAGATTTACAATTAACAAGACGGTACTAAGAAAAATAAGATGTAAGTACAACGGGTCTAATGCGCGGTGTATATTTCAAAGGTTTTGAGACGTTTCAATCGAATTGCATCGATCTTGTTCACAATCGAGAAACGAGTAAGTGGTAGATAATCCTATGAGTTGATGGCGATCATTCCTGAATACATTAGGAATCTGATCATTTAAGTCGACTGGTTTTGGTTATAAAATTAGGAACATAATTATTACGCTTCTGCAGTCTTAACTGGCTGTGGAAAAGCTCGGCATTATAGAAGTGATCTTCGTATTATAATTCAAAATGGTCCCTTGAACACGGCTAAGCACTTTCTAATAGTGTAAATAGATAAAAAGCCGATGGAAATCCACACGTACGTAACATTCCATCACGGACGGCCAATAGATCGTGCGGCAGATAGTTGCATGGCGCGAAATGGTGTATAAAAATATTGTATGCTAATTAAGTAACTGAGTGATCATTATCACTGTCATGCATGAAAGGTTTTGTTAAACAGCCTAGCTATTAAAGGAAAATATGTAAACAGGTAGGTACATTATGCAAATTAAGAAATCTGAAATTTGTATTTGTGTAGACTGCAAAGATTATGAGAGAAAGAGGATGAATAAATTTACTGAGAATGCTCACTTAACACAATCATATCAACTTACTCTGTAATAGTCTGAGCTGTAAATGTCTCTGGAGAGTCCAAAATCAGATATCTTGACAATGAAGTCATCAGAAACTAAACAGTTTCTAGCTGCCAAATCTCTATGGACATAATGATGAGAAGCCAAATATTGCATACCAGATGCGATGTTATAAGCAATGTTTAGCAACCTCATAGCTGGCAAGCCCTTGCCTGAAGGAGGTGCTCTTCCCATCAAAAACTCATGAAGATCTCCACGAGCCATGAACTCAAACAACATACACAAAGGTTCTTCTCTCAAAGCTACTCCAACAATACATACAATATTTTCATGAGTCAACTCTGATATTAAATCAATTTCCCTTCTGAAGTCTGCCTGAGTCTTGGCTGAAGCATTCTCTTTCAATGCCTTGACAGCCACAAACTGTGTCTCTCCATTCTTCTTCAATGCACCTTTGTATACTTTACCAAAAGCACCTTCACCCAACTCTTCCAAAAACTTAATTTGTGACAATGAGTACTGTGGAATACGCAGTACACCACCACTGCGAGTGTTTCGTGTCAGATGTGGCTGATTAGCAACATTGTTTGTTAGTAATTCACTCATCTCTATTGGTGAATTCAGCCTAGAATTCCCATAGATGTTCTTGTCAGCATTCGGCAAGTTTATGTCTCTGATAGTAGCAGCATTATTTTTGTTTTTGTGTCTGTAGCATAAACAAATAATGAAACCAATAATAGTGAGAGTAATTACAAGAAAAACAATAACTATGTAAATCCAAATTTTATGAGCACATTTTGGTATATCACAAAGTTGTTTGTCAGTTTTACCATCTTTATCTATGATACACCAAGGTTGTTCTTTAACTCCACCAGGATTTCTGCAGTAACTATGTCTGCCGGCCAGTTCAGGGAAGTCGGACACCTTAACATGCAGCTGTTTAGACCATTCAACACAAGGCATGCCATTATTAGCAACATTAACTCTGCCTAAATAACTATTACCATTTTCCCAATAGCATTCATCATCAGATACCATAACAGAGCCAATGCTGATCCTTAGACAATCAGGATCATCTTCAGGTAAATCCTGACATTCTTCTAATGTTAGTTGTTGTCCTATATGAGGGTGTCTCTTTGCAATGGCATATTCTTTCTGACACAATTCATTCTCTAATATCTCACAGTCCTGTCTGCACACCCTTCTCAGAACAGTTGAGTTGTAGCGGTAATTCAGTATAGACGTTATTGAACTGTTAGGCTTTAGATACTTTTCAGGTATTTTTCCATTAGGTAAATTCTCAAACACAATTTTAGGCAAATCATCATCATCTGGTTTGGCTGAGCCTTGTGACTCTTCAATAAGATTCTTGACATCTCTAAAGAAGTTGCTGTTGGTTGTCAGAGGATCTCTACAAATAGGGAATGTTGAGTAACACAAACTGGGGAGGGCATATCCTTCACAGCGAGGACTAATGTCATTAGAATACTTTGTCACTTGGAAAGCTTTCATCAACTTATCTTCTAGATCTGCCTGACTCAAGTTATAAGGGATGTACACAAACTGTCCCTTCAAGTGATCAGCACACACTCTACCTAGGTATTCCTGACACACTGGCTCCAAAGTCTGAGGTGTAGCATCAGTGGAGTTGTTCACTACTTGTATATTTTCTGATAGCAAACCAGGGGTTGACTGTATATTGATATCCAACTGACTATAAATATCTGTATTAGGAAACAGTGATGCATATGTAGGAATCTCATAGTTTTCAACATTCTCTTCAACCCTAAGCTGTGAAGTTTGCTTTTTCTCATAATTTTGTTTTATCACACATGAGTAATTACCCTTATCAGCTACAGTTATGTCCTTTATTCTGAGGTTTGTGCCCACGGTCCCATTAGTCTTATCTATTTTAGTAGTTATTTTTATTCTCTGTGTGGAGTTATCATCAATAACCTTATTGTCTTTCAACCAATAAACTTTCACATTTTCTAGTAATTTTTGTTGTATGTGGTCTGGAGGAGAGTCTTTAAGTAATGTGGCGACACCTTCTTTGCTCTTAGTGTATTGTTCAATCTTGGTGTAGTTCATAATCGCTTCACATTTGAAGCGTACATCGCTCTTAGGTGCCCTGGTGATCACGGCAGGCAATGTTTTCGAGAAGAAAATATCAAGTTTTATGTTCCATACTTTTTTCTCGGACGTCGAATTCCCTTTCAGTAAGGAGCCAGATTCTAATTTGTTCAAGCTTGATGTTTGAATTTCACATAAACAGAGGCAGAAAACAATAAATACACTGCAGTGTTTCATGACTAACACTTCCCATAACAGTGTCTACCGCAATACTGAATCAGATGACTGTTTTCTAAAACAAACACTGACTTATTTATGTGCCACTAAATAGAATATATCGTAATTAACTTTACATTATGTCCCAGTTACAATAACGTGTGTTATTTCCACTAAAATTAAATTATTAAAAAACTCGCGGATGACAGCGAAATAACACCAACCAACACTAATGACAACTTGTGTTGCCAGACCTTGGGAGTTGGCGGAGTTGTATTCTCACAAAGAAAAAAATCATCTTTGAGCTCATTATTTTTGCTATTTTGCTATACATTGTTTTAAAATAAATACGATACTGCTGTTTCATAAGCTAAGCATGGTATATTAATATTATGAATACTGTAAAGACCTATATATAGCGATATAAGCGATAATAATAACGATGTTCATTATGTATTTATCTCAACGTTCAAATTGGTGGCATAATGATAAAATATTCATTTTCGTACCTATCTGTCAATTCCTCTTTATCCTTTACGTTAATTACGACTTATGCACCAATAAAGCTGTTAAAAGAATGTCGGGTAGGAAATAGGTAATTACAACTTGTTTAGGATATGTAGGAAAAAAACACTGTTTGTTTAAAAAACTTATATTTTGTATAAAAATGTAACTTGCAACATCGTAAATTCAATCTAAGATATTCGTATATTCATTGTACTGGCTGATTTATATAATGTTTTGATCCAATTCTTCTTCGATTTCTTCTTTCAATATAAGTCCACCGAGAAGGGACGAATCGGGAGGAAGCCACTCGCAGCTAGTGTCATCAGATGAACATACCTGGTACAAAAAATAACATTATTTTATTTCTATGACTCGAACCCAGACCTCTGCGCGGCAGTCGCCCCAAATACCGATGGGCCATACCTATGTATTACTAA
This sequence comes from Anticarsia gemmatalis, assembly GCF_050436995.1. Lineage (NCBI taxonomy): Eukaryota > Metazoa > Arthropoda > Insecta > Lepidoptera > Erebidae > Anticarsia > Anticarsia gemmatalis. Next base: position 9,447,288 of record NC_134753.1, on the reverse strand, counting down.
TTTTAAAACTAGGTAGGTACCTACCTAAATAAGTAGGTAAGTACATAGGTGAAAACGGCGTGATAAAAATGTGACGATTTGAAGTTATCAAATTAACAAAGCAATTAATTACTATCATACCTACAATCTTTTGAAAAGTCTGAAATTATTATGGTCGGAAACCAGCATTGTGGGATGCTTCACTTACCTGACACTTGCAAGAAGTAGCTTCCACGTAATGGTAGACATCAGTTCCGGGCTGCACTCCAGGGTCGCAGTGGCGCAACTTCACGGACGCGTGTTTACGTTCCCCGTGCACACACACTGGGTGATGAGACTGCTTGTAAGGGAACTGCCAGTCAGATATCTGAAATGAGAATATGAGGATAGCTTTTGTTTATTCAGTATGGATGACTATTGAAATGAGGCTTCGTCCAAGTATTCACGTAGTACACAATTAATTAGAATTTTACAAACATACATAATACATTACTATCACGCCGGTTATACCCGAAGGTGTTGGCAAAGGTAGGTATATGAAATAACATCTTGTCCGACCCGGAAATGGAACACGGGAACTCGTGTTTAGTAGACGAATACACTACTGACCACGCCTCAGAGGCCCTTTAGAGAATTGGAATTTCTACGTCAATATTCCGACTTATTGTCCCAGCTAGGAACTTCATATCACAACACATCACCAATGAACCACATGCAACATAGAAAATACCTATAAATTATTCTAGGACTATAATAATTAGTACAAAACTCTCTGTATTGATGTCATACCTCATAAGACATACAATATCCCCAGCAAGACATGATCTTAATATCATCCCAACACCTTCGTCCATTGAGGTCGGTCTGCATTGCCTTATGTGGATGACGTTTTAGTTTACACCGCCCACTCTGCGATGCGCCCGCGCACATCACCGCACACAAACACAACAACGCTATTGTTGCCGCACTCAAACTGGTTCTCGTAAGAATTGACATGATGGAGACTGGAAAAAAATGCTATTAATAATAACTATTTGTTCTGATTATAACTAAGTATTATTAATCACTACAGCATCGAGAAAACAGTCTTTTTTAAAGGCAAAATAACTTCAAAGAACTAATTGTTACTTATGACTCTATCGACAACTTTTGTCGATCTATAAAACAATGGTTACTTCACTACTGTTTATATTAATATAGGTAAGAAACTTTTCAATAAGATTTGGTTTTTTGTAGAGAACTGTTTTTCTTTGTAACAATACCTTGTCTGAAGCTTAATTCTGAACTGTCTGACAAACCCGAGCTGAAAAATGTTTTTATAAAGGCGCTAGGAGGACGTCAGAACATTTCTCTCGATTGAGTTAACATCAAAATGGCATACGAGCCATTAGTTTCGCAATTGCACCATTATGCTGGATAAAAATAGAGAAAAATGTCCTATCTGAATACATTTGAATATTAAATTATAGTATTTTCACTCGTAAAGGTACGCATCGCTTAAAATATTTTAGGATTCCCTGATTATCTTTACTTAAATCTGGGTAAACAACCCTGAAAATGCTGTAAGAACAAGATATTCCATTTTATTATATTCTATTTTTTATCGCAAAGTACTTAATGCGTATAACTACATTTCACGCAGATAAAAAACGTTAACAAGATAAAAATAAAACTAATAAATAAACAAGCACGGCTTACTAAATAACGAGATTTCGGGCCGACCCAAAAAAGTCATTAAAGGCGGTGGCGCAGAACAAATTGGCTCATTTGTGCGAGGATCCTTATGTCGCTGTCGTCCCGACATCTTTCCATCGGGCATCGGGCTGACCAAATTCAAAGTTCAGACTAATTGCGTCGCATTCCTCATATCTCATTACACCAAATGAACAGTATGTCACCATCAATGTCTGTAAACTGATTTTTTAATTTCACTTGGGTTTTATAAATTTAAAAATGTGTTGCCGAAAATATTTGCGCTATTGGAGATCACCAATTTACGTGAATATCGCTGAAAGATAACTCGAAAGTATGCGACTGATGTTAATCTAGATACCCAGTTTATAAGCACCCAGTACTTTGGCTCTATCCCAATGAACACATGTTTTTATGCACTAGGTCCGATTAGGAGAGAAAGTTTATTAGCTTCGTTGATAATTTTGCAGAGAAAGTATTAACTTACAACGAAAATGTTTTAACGAAAATGTTGATATACTAGAGCCTTCATTAATATACTGCATCTTTAAAGTGTAAAAGAGCTGAATAAAAAGGTAGCCTTTACAACACTTTCAATAGTTAGTTAAGTAATTTATTTAGCGTGATTCATGATCGTATTTGGAACTCCGGGTTCTCGGAGGCTGGAGGCAAACAACCCGCGGCGCATTCGTCATTTTGGTGCAATTTACAGGCATTGTGTTAGTCCATATTCGCACGTGCCCTTACAGGCGTGATCCAAAGCGGGGACTTATCGCTGACATAAAACTGGACCACAGATACCAACTGCGTTAAATTGTAATTAAGAATTTCAAAATAATCAATATCAATCTTCACAAAAAATTATAAACTGTCATGTGATAATTTAGAATGCTTGGCATCCAATATCACTCTAAATACTAGGAATATTTACGTCTGACGAAATCAGGATTCTGACTGAATTCTCTTTCAGACAGATGAAAGTGATGAAACAAATGTGCAATGCCCGTAATGGTCGGTATGAGATGTTAAATGTACTTAAATATATTTAAGATTATGGTATTCTTAACCTTTTGCCAATAACGTCTCAACGGCGGCTTTCATTTGGGGCATCAGTCGACGTAACCAGAATTCACGGCAGGTCGTGCGTAATGTGCAAAACATCATCTTTAAAGAGAAACAGACGATCAAATCGTTAAAAATTAACATCTAATATTTCGTTTTATCACAGCTCAATTCTCCGACCGAATCCATACTTTCCATCCATACTAATATTATAAATGCGAAAGTAACTCTGTCTGTCTGTCTGTCTGTCTGTCTGTCTGTCTGTCTGTCTGTCTGCTACTCAATCACGTCTAAACTACTGAACCAATTTGCATGAAATTTGGTATGGAGATATTTTGATCCCCGAGAAAGGACATAGGCTACTTTTTACCCCGGGAAAATGACGCATTTCCCGGGAAAATTCAGAAAATTCAACGAAGTCGCGAAAAATCAATATTATAATGACATTAAAATAACAAAATTCCGTTGTCATGGCAACTGTTTTAATGGCGGATATGCCTTAGCGCGACTTCGTTATATTAGGAGATATTTAAATAATTTTGCTATGTTTTTCGTGAAAAAAGGCATATTATATAATATATCTTCACGCTACGACCAATAGGAGCAGAGTAACAGTAAAAAGTGTTATAAAAACGTGGAAACTTCTGACCCATTCTCTCTTATGTGACGCAAGCGAAGTTGTGCGGGTCAGCTAGTAAAATTATAAATGCTTTTTACGAAGAGACTCCTACGTTTATTTATATTCTGTTAATAAATTAGGTAATTCAATACCAATCAGCACCGTCATATTATTATGTATAAAATAACTTTTAAATCTAACTCGTGGTAACTATTATCCATTTCGAGATTTAAATCCGGTCCAGTAGTCGTGCTCCCGAGCATTGTTCAGATCAATTTGCAGTGTGAATACTGTTATGGTAACGTATGATTATGGCGAGCTTAGCAGCCGCCGTGCCGCTCCCCAATACGCCATGTTTAGTTAACAATCGTCAAACATTATGGCGATCGGGAAAGCTCTCGATGACACTTGCTTGTGATTCATAATATTTGTGTTCAGATAGCTAGAGCGGACCCAAATAGGAAAACTATTTGTCAATGCGTTTAATGGGTCTCTTATGTTAGCATTAAGTACGTAGGCTCTATTATTGGTAGGAAAACGAACCAGTGTTGGTGAATAGGACGGAATCTCGAAGATTAATGTTTGTATCGCAAACAGATGTATCTTTACATGGTACATTTGTTTGTTTACATTCTTAACATCAAATTATTATATCTCTTGGACTATGGGACAACGTAGAGACGCTTACCTACTTTTCTTCTCTGCTTAGGAAATATAGTAACGAAGTAGGTAGTAATAGAGTAACAGAATAATCGAGCATATGAAATTAATATAGGCAGGCACAGATTGTTTTAAAAAAAAAGCTTAAAATATTTCCAAAACGGTGTGTATTTAAATAACACACTGCATAAATTAGAAACTATAAAAGAAGGGTTTAATTAATTCTTCCTATTTTCTTAAATCTACTCTATTTATCAAATCACCCTTTAATTATATTGTTAAAGGCGTAATATCAAGGAAAAGCTGAGTCGCGGCGACTCAACTGCTGTCAAGTCGTGCTGTGTAATTAAGCTCAATCAATGTACATTTCTAATTCATTACATTGGAAAAGCCCCTGTATCCTTATGAATATGCACTCTATTTCTACTCTACTACTTAGAATGGCTTTGTCTCGATAGTTAAAATTATCTGTGTATGGTGCAGCTAGGTAATTTTCGTTTCTTTTAATCAACATCTCCATCGCTAATGGAAAACGACATCTTCAAACAAGGCGTTCGAAAAATTATTAAGTTTTATTTTCGAATCAGATAAGTCTATTAATAGCTAATAAAATACAAATATATTACCCTACCTAAAGCGTCGTCTGAAAAATGAATTCGCTTTCTTTTTTATTTTCCGACGTGCATATTCCAAAATGAAAGTGATCGTTTTGTATTAACGGTCACTGCGTTACTCCAATGTTATCGCTCGCTAAAGCTACACGCAAGCTTAGTTCATAAGTGATGTGAAGTAATCGCGAAAGTTTATGTTGAAAACTATAAAAAGAAATAGTCAACAAACTCAGAAACAAGTGTGGTTATTTATTTCAAGCAAGCATTTTTATTATCGTGATGCTATACTGAAATACCGTAAGTGCTGAATTTTTTTCTGACCAACTTAAGTCAAAAATATTTAGAATAATTTATGATATTTTTAAGATCCTGTAAAAACTACTGCTAAATTAAATGATTTTACCCGATTAAAAAAAATACAATCATAAATTAACACTGTCCGAATTTAGTGCAGCCTTAAAATAATTAAAAAAATATTTATATATTTCTTAATTTATTAAAGGGCATCAGAACTATTTTTTCCTGCAAATTGGCCAGATACAATTCAGACGTAAAATAAATAATTAAAACCTTTTTTATTTTGTACTATCACTGTTAAATAGGATTATTTACACGAATGATTACTTACAATATGAGGTATGCAATATAGGTAGGTACCAAAATAACATTTCAAGGTACATAACAAGGTGCCCACATCATTAATCATACTATAGCATAAAATAATAAAGAGAGAACAACGTAACGTTGCCGTTGCAATAAGTTCGAGGAAAGTTGTAACACGATATTTCAGTAATATGCCGAAAAATCGGCGGAACAAAGCCTTGTCACGGGGCGGGCGACCGTTCCCATTGTTCCCATAAATGTTTATAAATGGATGAAGGACGATTTAGACCCAATTGCGTCATCGTTATATATACATATGTACTAGACAATCGTGCCCAAGTATAAGTAATGCTTTTCAGGAAGGTTGCTTTGGTATGTTAAAGCGAACAAAATTGTAAACGCCATAATGGCGAGGGTTTGATTCCCAAAGATATCAGTAGCATTCTTAGTACCTATTTGCTTGGTTTCGATGTGTTCTTTTTCTGTTTATGACTTAATCGGAGAAGTTGTAAACTCGCCCATTTTGAGTGCACGACTTGTACCCGAATGGTAAATGTCTAGTGATGTAGGTACTACCTACTTTCTAACTGATATTTGTTGCAGTTCGATGATGATAATCGAAGCTGTATGCAGAAATACGACGGTGTATTTCATAGAATGGGGATGAATGTGAATCACGCAATGTTGACGAGATTACGTGGACAACATTTATTGACGCTCTTCAGTCTTTTGATGGTTTTTGGTACGTCACTTATGTACTGAGTAGGCATGCTTATTTACTACTTCCGATTCATATTACAAATGTGTTTAAAAATAAGTAATAACCATTGTCATTTTCATTTTCATACTCTTGTCTAGTGAATGCAATCCCGATGAGACTTAAGATGCCGATTAGAAGCTCGTACTATTGATACACTTTGTATTTTAAGAGGCTACTTTCAAAATGCCATGTGATTACTTTTTATTTTGATCTCCTGGAGCTACACCTACTTTTTTGATTATGTTCATGTTATTACACCTGTTAATTATATTACGTTGTTAGTAATATTGAAAAATAAAGGCTATTATTTTCTTTCAAATAATAATTTATTGCATTCACCTCACTATCACACACATATTACATTAAACAAGCCGTTCGAATTGTATTATTTTTACTAACTAGACGGGATCCCGAAAATCTCGGGATCCCGCGGGATTGATATTTCCGATCGCGAGGGATCTCGAGTTGACGATCTCGAGTCGGGATTGCATTCCCTACTCTTGTCTTAACGAAACCTGGCTTGAATTTTCTTTTGGTGTTAAAAAAACATAAGCTACAGACATAATCATCCCTCTAGGGTTATAAAAATAGCCTGTTAAAATTACTGTAATTTACAAAAGGCTGTAAACTGCTCATAAACTACTAACTAACTTGTACAAGTTTGTTCAAAGTTAAATTCTACCAGTTACGTTAAACTCATCTCGAGTTTATTTCTAGTTAAAATGCATTGCCTCTTCTATGCAAATTCACTTCTCACTTCTTTACTCTTTATGAAGATAATCGTGTTTACCATCACTGAAATGGTTTGTTATTATAATGTTATAAGATACTTAGGATTTGTAATGCAAATATGATATGCCGGTTAAGACTTAAATTACTAACGTGAGATTCGCAAAATAAAGACCAAGTTAGAACCCTGTCTTATTAATTTAAAATTTTCATAGCATTGTGATAATTATGTGGTTCGGTATATGAAGACTTTCTGCTAATTTATCGCGAGAGAAATTATTGCAGACCAAAAGCTGTTATTTTGTAGAGTGCATAATATCCCTGGAGTTGTTGGAGCTGCGCGTGCCGGCGCACGTGGCGCTGGGCGCGCGCGCGCAGCTGTCGTGCCGCTGGGCGCTGAGCGCGGCCGACGTGCTGTACTCCGTCAAGTGGTACAAGGACGGCAAGGAGTTCTTCCGCCACGTGCCGCGCGACTCCGAGCCGCGCAGGAAGTTCCCGCTGCCCGGCGTCGACGTCGAGGTACCTACACTCTCTCACACGTTTACATCGATCTTAAGTCAAAACTGAACCACATTTGAACAAAAAAAAATACGACTATACTGCGGAGATCTGTAACGTTTTTGTACAGATGCGCGGATGAGGTCGCGGGCTTAATTCCACTAGTGGAAAATATTTGTATATTTTTGTTTTGAGTCAAAATCCGTATTTTTTGTAACCACTGTCCATTGGTAACACATAATAATCTTACACCATCGTAATCTATAATCCTTAGTATAAGTGTCCACTTTTACAAGAGAAACATTGTCCGAAATAAAAATATCATCGTCTTTCCCCAGAAATCGGATGCATCAGGGTCGAACCTTGTACTATCTCACGTGGTATCAGAGTCAGCAGGACGATATCGCTGCGAGGTGTCGGGCGAGCGGCCGCTCTTCCCCACCGTCTCCGAACATGCCGACATGGACGTAGTTGGTCAGTATTTCTATACAGCAGCAGGCTTGTACGTTTCTTTTATTCTCTCTTAAGTCATAATATTTAGTACCTATGTACTAAAGTAACGAGCTGCGTTACCTATGTGTTTCTGCTAAGAATACAAAGGGAGATTTAACAGAGGAAATTCACATGTTTTAAGCATTTAAGTGAAAAATAAGAATTCGAAGAATCTAGGATGGTATTTTTTTTTGTAAGATGGGAAGAAGTTTTATTCAAGGCTCTGCAGCAATAACTAACGATAATATATAATTCTCATGTTTCAGTGTTACCGAACCACGGTCCAGTCATAACAGGCTTACACACGAGATATCGGCTCGGTGACTACGTCCAAGTCAACTGCACTTCAGGCCGCTCCAGGCCTCCTTGCCATCTCTCATGGTACATCAATGGAGAACCGGCACCAGCCATCGCAGTACACCCACCTGTTTACACATTGTATGGAGATGAACTGCAAACTACATTGTTGCAACTAAATTTTAAAATAACGCAGCAATATTTTACGAAGAATGGAGTTAAAGTAAAAGTAAGTTTCCTGTGAGACAGTTTACTATACTCAGGCCATTACAAACGTGCGAACTACGTCTTCAAAAGAATCATATGAATGTGACAATGTGTGCGAGCGAGAAACTCCAATAAAATGACATGACTTGGTTTGCACGTTTGAAATGGCCCGATTATTATGTGACCTTAGTTATATCTTTTTAGTCTTACGATCGAAAGTCTCGAACCACCACTGAATAAATTATGGTAATGAGGCATTAAGCCCTGGATCCTGCACGTTACTGTCTAAAAACCTAGATAATACTGTTTTTAGTCCAATAAAAAAGTAGGTACTAGTCTAAAGACTTGCTTAGTACTTAGGTACATATTTCTTTTAATTTTTTGCTTTATTTTCAGTGCCTAGCGACTCTCGCTTCATTATATTGGCGGAGCAACGAGGAGAGCGCTTTGCTAGAAAGAGTTAAGCTCTATGAAAGCTTGTTGCCCGATGTTCAGAAGACGAACTATAAAGTAGACCGAGTCTTCAGCCACACCAACCACGCGTGCTATACAAGTTCGACGGCAAATGTTGTTGGTGCAGTTATTATTTTAAGTTTAAGGCTCTTAAATGTATAAGTACTTAATTAAATTATAATATTTTTTTAAAATAAAGTAGAGACGTCCTTTTTATAACATATTGTGCTTTGCTAATTTCGTTTTCCTCAATCTTTATAAAGGTTGTAGGTACCTACATGAATAGTATTAAGAAATGTACTTAAGTAGGTACTGGGGACCTGTTATAGTTACTTGACGGTAAGATAAATAATCTTAAGGCTAACAAATTTACTATAGGTATAGCAAGACTTTCATTTTACGAACTGTGCTTACTGAAGTGCATGATCGACGTGTGTAGTGAAGTGTTGATAAGGTCGTATTTAATTAGACTAATCGAGCGCGTTTATAAAAGCTCTCTTATTTTCCATTAAATTCTGTAATCCCCTTCGAAACTACCAAAAAGACTTTATACCATTCTCCTGACACATAACTGGCTATATGGATGGCTATTTCTTTATGAGTGCGTAAATAGGTGCGTTAAAAAAATTCTAGTGTCAATACAAACGTGAACAAATCAGAAATTTGAAGCAATTTTATACAATTTATTATATTACATGATTTAGTACAAAGGTACTTGATGTATATAAATAGTGTCTGGTATTAGATAATGTAACAGTGTATAATAAAGGCTTCAAAATTAATAATCATGATGCTACATGAAAATGTCAGTGAAGTTGGCAATACATGTACACAAAATGTCTGTACTCCAAGAGAACCATTACCGCCTCGGGATACCTTAAGCTGTAAGTATCCACGCATCTCTAGCACCTACACTTATTTACAAGACAAACTATCGTTGTTGAGGGATAGACCTAGGTTAGGTAGGTACCTATATCAAACAGAAAATCGTTGCCTTAATTTAACATTAAACGCTATTGACTTTATTAAGATAGATATTCATTAAAAACGGTATAATTAATGTATGTTATTAAAGAACCAGTCCGAATTGACTCACAAATCAAAATATTATTATATTCAGTATATTTTTTTTATCTGTGTAAAGGGATACATTTTTTAATCTGTGTTACAAATGTCATTGCTGTCACAATATTGTTGTAAAGGGATATGCATACTTGTGCTTACAAACAAACTACATGCGCGATTCAAGAAAGTTTTGATCTTTGTTAATTTAATGACTACCGTTTACCAGTTAATATCAATGTAGACATTGATGACAGACTTAACCCTATTTTAATGACGTAATTTATAGCAAAAAAATCGTTAATGCGCCATTACAAAATTATTCATTCTTTAGTGTGGTTTATTTACTAAGTGCAGTGTAAACGTAACTTAATATCGACATCAAACTTCAACAAAAACAATGATGATATCGCTTCAGTAGTTCAGCAATAAAATACAGCTCAGTCATTTTTTAACCGTTTAAAATGTCTCAAAGATCACATATAAAATCGCGTATAAAAGTGTGTAACAAATCTGTGTTTCATCTTCAAGATAAAAAAGCGGACGAGAACGAATTATCCAGTGGTTTGATTAAATCAGCCAAGAGGACCGGACAACTCAGTTTATGCAATAGGGGACTCGGTACAGGTGAGGCTGAATTATTTATGTGACATTTTCTACGTGAGCACAATTTGCGCAATGTATAAACGTTTAACTATATCTATATATTGGTGTTTTGTATCATTTAAGTCATTACTGAAGGTGCCTGCATTTCCTATCCTATCGCATATAATTAAATTGTATACGCTTGTAATTAATAACTTTCTTTATAAACTACGTAATTAGCATATCTCACTACTATTTACCTGAATATATTTCCTTAAACCATACTAGTGGTAGCTACATTCATAAGGATAAATTTAATATACTGTAATATTTCGAAATAAAAAAACTATTAAATATTTTATTCTGTACAAATTTTCTGTGTTATACAAGTCATTATTTAAAATTTTACATAACAATTTTATTATAATGTCTAGTGCCAGAGAATGTTTGGAAAATTGACGAGTTGGTTATGGACGATACCAAGGAGGTTGACTTCACAAGGCCCAATAGCAACAACTGGTGGAATGCAGAACCTCTCAAGACCCTTGACCTGAGCTCCAATGTAATAAAAGTAATATCACCCAATGTCAAGTATCTGCAACACCTCATCACACTCAAGGTGAGCCAGTAGAAGACATATCACTTGATTGCATTTTATATCATATGTTAATTGATACTAGTACTATTCCATGCACACAATCTCCTTGCACTGTACAATTAAATAATTTATTATACTATTCTCACTACTATAGTCTATTGTAACATAACACACTTTACCCAGGAAGTTGTATAATGTATAATGCAAAGATTTATTTTCTAACAATATGAATTATGTAAGCATTACTAATGACTATGTTTGGTGACTTTTTGCTTGTGAATTTATAAATATAAACTAAGGTTGCCAACCATACTGTAAAATAGAGTTTTGTATTCTAAATCATGTAAACACACTTTGATTCATCATACTAAAAGAGTACTGTACTTATTTAATTGATTAGAAGTTGAAGTGGTTGCCATGGCTGAAATCAGTCAGATATATAATCATCATCACCCAAACTATTCTCTATCTGATAAGTCTGTACTATTTATTTATTTCCTCTAAAATCAGATATACTCTATTTTATCAAATAAAAGTTAACAACTGTATAATAAATGTGTTATTATTTTGCAGCTTCATGATAATGCAATAACTAGTCTGCCACCAGAGTTTGGACAATTAACTGAGTTAATGAACCTGAGTTTGGCTCATAATAAACTGACAGTGCTCCCCAAGGAGTTCTACAAGTTGACAGAGCTCCGATGGCTCAGCATATCACACAATGAGCTCACTAAAATTGAGCCTGATTTTGGTGATTTTGTTATGCTGAACTTTTTGGTAAGATACTCAAAAACCTGTCCTTATTTGACCTTTTTTATTATTGTGAAAAGTAAACATTTTTGTTGCAATTTTGATTCTTTGATATAATAGGTGAGTTAAGGATCTTAAGTGTGTTGGATTAAAGTCATAAATATTGGCTTTAATTTATCTATCAGTGCAAACATCTAAATGAAAGGCAATCCATGTTCTTAGATAATTTTATATTTATTTTCGCGATTTAATTGGTTGTATGTTTCCAGGACTTATCCCATAACAAAATATCAATGTTACCACCAGGCATGGGATACTTGGTGCGTCTGGTGGAAGTGAATCTGTCACACAATGAACTACAGGAGCTACCTCCAGATATTGTCAACCTAAGAGGTAAGTACTCTTCTTTCATTATGTACTCTATTCAATTTATTATTATTTATGTGGTTTCTAAGTTTATAAAATGCGCGTGACGGGCGCGGCTTCGATAACCAGCTGAGACGATCATTGTTTCGGGTCTTCTAGTACTTTATGTTGTGTGTATGTTGGTAAAAGATCATGTTCATATTTTTTTTGTTAAGTCCTATTATCACACAAGTAGTATTGACTGCGGGAATTAATTTATAATATATTTCTTTTATAAAATTGCTTAAAAAACAAGAAATACGAACTAAAAGCATTATGTTTTATTTCGTATTTGATAGTGAAAATTGAAGGGTCACTAAGGTATTTGTATGTGGGTGTAGAATCCATGACCCCAATGTATGGAGCTATGGCCAGTAGTTATCTACTGTGCTATCAATGGCCTCAATTCAATGGTGTTTACATCACCATTCTTTGAAAATTCAATGAATTTGATTAAGTTTCGTTCATATCGAATGTATTGTGGTAGAGTTTGTAAAAACTTGCAAAATATACACGAAATACTTTTGAATGTTTTCTAATATAACTCATTAAAAATTCGTACCCGCATAACTTTTGAATAACTGAACTAAATACATATTAAGTTTTAAAATAGGTTTGTAACTGTCGGGACTAGGTTTGTATGGGATCGATGGGATCACAGCTCCCACAGGAATAGAATGAAGGGGATAAAATTGTACTTTACCCGGATGGAGACGGGCCAGTCTGCTAGTCTTTGTTTATATTTATTTAAAATCGGTTTCGGTCGTGTTTGTGTTATTATCTACTTATCTTTATATCCCTATAATATTAATTCTAGTAGGTAAATTGTAAACGTGATGCTTGCATACAAAGTAATTAGATGCTACTGTGTAAGAAATACTGATACGTGACTGGTTGATAGTTTCCACGGATAATTTTCATGAATAATTACTAAGTATGCAATTTCCAATGGGTGTAGCTCACATAACAAATAAAGGAGACATGAGTTTTTTTTATTTTATTTTGATATTTCATTATATTATTACGAGGAAACTAGCAATCGTACTTCGCAAGGGACATCTATTCTTTCTTGCAATTAAAATAGCTCATATTAATGAGTGAAAAAATTCAAACGGAGAACGAATTTTTAAAATTGGTCCTGTAATCTCTGAGCCAATTCGTTATAAAAAAACATACTTACATACAGAATCATAGGAATGTGACAATGTGTAAGTGCGAGCGAGAGATTGCGATAAAATGACATGATTAAGTTACGAGTTTAGCACCTTGTCTGCCCACTTAATTAGTTTACGACAATATCGCACCCTCAGTAATATAAAGGCACAATCCAAAATTATGGTAAACTGAGATTTGAAATGCTAAGGGCACAAAGTCAAATTATCTACCGGTTAGCGCTGACAGAGAGAGAAAAAGAACAATAATGACTCGGCAACTATAGTTGTGTCTCTCTCACACTCCCTCCGCCCGTCGCCCGGTCTTACTGCTTCTTGTAAGATTTCAAATCTCAGTTTACCATAATTTTGGATTGTGCCTTTATATTACTGAGGGTGCGATATGATTGTTATAATTATCTGTTTTACAGATTTGAAGAAAATGAACATAAGTAACAATAGTTTGAAGAGATTGCCACCAATGGGCGAGCTCAGAAAGATGGAAATATTGGACGCTAACCACAACGATATCGAAGAATTACCCGACTTTTATGGCTGTACGGCCTTGAAGGAAATTTATCTGGCCAATAATTATATTAAGGTATTTAAAGCTTATCACACATGTACGATAATATTTTCGTTATTTTTAGGGTATTATAATTAACTTGTACGAATTTATGCGAAGAGGGATTATCACGTGCAGTGTTTGTTTGATAAGAAGATTGAACTGCTTTAATGTTTTTATGGAGCATTATATGATAATTAACTTACTAAATGCCTAACCCCTTCTCTCAATTCGATCCGAGCTTTGCCCAGCAGTGTGACCGTAATTGGCAAAAAAAAATAACTAAACGAAAAAAACTTGCATAAATAAAAAAAAACATTTGTCAACGCGACGCGACGACGACATGTTAAAATTAAATATTGCTCATTGTGGCACAAGTCTAGCATAAAAAAGTAATCGAATTATACCCTTTTTTCATAGATAATTACAGTATTAACTGTTTGTTTGTTTTTAGGAAATCACCGAGGAGTTTTGTGATCAGATGCAGCACTTGAGCGTGTTGAACATTAGGGACAACAAATTAGAAGTGCTGCCGGAGAACATATCACTACTGCAGAAACTCAAGAGACTCGATCTTACTAATAATAGTTTGAATAAGTAAGTAATATATAAACAAACTCTATTAAACAGAATATCATGCCTCTTGTATGTACCCGCGTTGTAGAGGTGTATGAAATACACCCACGTTTCGCTATTTATACGTTAGTCCTATGTAATAGGGGGTGAGCCTGTTGCTATTACAATACTTTCTATAATAAATTTTATACTAACAGAGATTTAAACCAAAACGACAATACCGATTTGTGTAAAATTTGGCAGGGCATTAGCTTATACGCTGGGAAAGTAGAAAAACAATGCTTTGGCCAAAAGCAACGCGGTCGGACCCGCCGGCATAAACTAGTCAACAATAAGTTATTTTTTTTTATTCATTCTTTAATTGAAGTACTAACCCACAGCTGACCTATGCAGCGTATTAAATAAGAATATTTTTTGTAAAGTAAAAACACTGTTACTACATAATTTTATCCTCTTTTTATCTTTCAGGTTACCTCGTAACCTAGGTCTTCTATCGCAGCTGCAAAGCATCAATATGGAAGGCAACAAGCTATCATTCGTTCGTCAGGATGTTATTCGCGGAGGAACTGAACGCATGATGAAGTTCTTGCGAGATCGTATCACTGAGGAGGTCGTTAGCGAGACCAGGTTCACGCCAGATGAGTGGCCTGACAAGTGAGTATGAATCTTTACACATAGTAATAAGATCGGTTTTACAATGTGTCAGTACGATTTGAACGTGTACGTATACGGTTGTGTACGTGCGTGCGTGTGTTTAAAAATATGTATTAATCGATTTGAAAGTATAATTCATTCTTAACTGCACACTTGTTATACCTACTCGAAGGTATAGGGACATATATAGAAATACAAACACGTTTACCCAATTAATAGTAGGAAGCGAGTGGGTACGATAATAAGCTTCGGGTTGCCAATGCTCGTATACTAGCATTTAAAGGCTAAAGACAAGTTTGAGCGTATTACATCGTGTTCAAACACACTCCTCATACGCTTCATCTTTAAAACTAAATTCCTAACAATATAACACGTTTTTTACACAACACATTTCTTAATTCCTTGTTTTCCTACAGATATACATTGAAGAAGAGTCAAGCTCTTATGATCCCGGGGCGCGACGTGACAGATGTACCGGAGCACGTGTTCGGAGCCGCCGCCGACGCTGAAGTACACATCTGTGACTTCTCTAAGAATAAGTTGACTGCTGTACCGCTTGGGTAAATGCAACCGTATTTATACTTACATCACTTTATTTTTATAATTCATATTGACTTTATTAGTACATTATGTTGGTATCGCATCCTAATCGTACAGTTTTTATAAAATGTATTATTGGGCCATTGCAAACGTACGAATACGCTACTATGCCATACGTCATTTTTATCTCCTCTCGCTCGCACTTACAGGTTTTATGAATGTTTGAATAAATTCGCATATATCCACATTACTATGATCTAGTTTGTACTATGACTGTGATATAGTTTGTGCGTTTGTAATGATCTGAGCATATTTGAAGGAGATGATTTCGATCAAGCCATAGTCTGTTAACTTTTCCATAAAAAAACTTGTTTTACTTTGAGTTCATAAAAAATCTTTAATTTTAGCGATTAAATTCCACGAATAAGTTAGTATTTAATTAAATAATACGATAGCGTGACTGTAAACTAAACTATTTAACTATTTCAGGGTCGTCCGTCTGAGTGAGACGTTGTCGCAACTTATACTGTGCTCCAACAATATCACTAGTATTCCGTCTGATATAAAACATTTGACTCGGCTACAGTTTCTTGATGTCAGTAAGAATTCACTCACCGATTTACCCATGGAAATAGGAGACTTAAGGAACTTGAGGGAACTAGTCATCTCTAATAATAAGTGAGTACTAATATTCTTCTTATGATTGTCTTGCTGGGGAATATACTCCAGTTTAGGATTATGATATGACCCTGATGACAATTAGCTTCTTCTACATAAATAAATGCATATAAAGCCGGTAGTTCAAGAGACTGATTACTATTTAACTAACAAACGAAAGGATTACTACTTGGCTTTATTGAAAAAGTTTCTTACTATGTTATGATACAGAAAGCCGTACTTTGAGAACTCGGACTAGTAGGTAACAACATCGTTTTATACTATTTGAACATATTACTTTAATTGAGTGACTCTCGCGTCGACGTGAGGTCAATTTGAAATTGACACTCTGTATTAATTGGACGGCTCCCCCTTGCACTATGACTATGCTATTTTCACACGCGAAAAAAATTTGTATGGTCTACATTTCGAGCTTATTTTCTTTTTTTTATTGATTTCAATACCTAGCATATTATCCAATTTTTTTAACTAAATCTGTTCTGTTCTGACTACTTTCAACCCTTTAACAATTGTAATTTGGCTTCATCCATGATACAGGTTAACGAAGTTACCAAGATGTGTGTACGAGTTGGAGAACTTA
The DNA here is from genome assembly GCF_050436995.1 of Anticarsia gemmatalis. NCBI lineage: Eukaryota > Metazoa > Arthropoda > Insecta > Lepidoptera > Erebidae > Anticarsia > Anticarsia gemmatalis. Next base: position 9,430,482 of record NC_134753.1, on the reverse strand, counting down.
GAAATACTGTTAGCGGCAGAGAATAAGATCGACGAGATCAACGTGTCGTCGGACTCGCTGGCCAAGTTGAAGAAGCTGGCCGTGTTGGACCTCAGCAACAACAGCATCTTCACTGTACCGCCGGAGCTTGGCAACTTCACGCATCTCAGGTATTTCTCATGTTATTACTAAAGAATTTTTAGAAAAATTAATTCTTGTCTGCCCTGTCTTTTTATAAAAATAAAAATATGAAGCTTGAGTAAAAAACAAAAAAATTGTTTTATAATTTTGTGAGCAACCTGTTTATGGCGCATCAATATAGTCAAGTAATATTCCACACGAAACTCGTACTGTCTCTTCTGCAAAGATAATAATAGAAAAGACTACCATCCTACCTTGTCTTGTTTTAAGGCAGATCTTTCAAAACGAGGTCGACTTAAAAAACTAATAAATAAAGCTTAATATAACATCCCATCAGTTGAAGGTTGGCTATTGACATTACGGCCTTCAGCACATAGAGTAAGTTCAGATCTATACAAGTTGTTGTCAGGTCTGAACAATGGTTTTGTTCGCAGGACCTTGGAGTTGATGGGCAACTGCTTCCGTCAGCCGCGCCATGCCATCCTCGCTAAAGGCACCGCGTCTATTCTCTCTTACCTGAGAGATCGCATTCCCACCAATTAGTTTTAGTCGATTTCTGGTCCAACACTGTGTTACATCCCTATGGACTGTTTGCTGTGAAATTTTCGCGCCATTTTCTAAAACACATTGTCTATGAAAAGTATTTTGAATCACTTTTTTATTGCCATTTTTATTGTTCTTCTATTTCGTTTTTGAAAACAAGTTCAGAGTAATAAAACTGGAGATCTGATATTGTGGACAATATTGGTGTTATTTCACAGTGAATGATGTCTGTCGATGGATGCCAAGTCAAGAGTGTGATACTAAACGCAGTCAGCTTGCAGAAGCCAAATATTTATTTTTGTTTCGCGTACCTGATTATGGTAAATCTTTATCTATAATCTAAATCGCTTATCTCGTTTATTATTGTTAAAGCTATCGGTTATTATTGACCATATTTTTGTTATTAATTTAAATGCATTCGTTATTAAAATGCTGCTGATATTGTTGATATTACCAGGTTCTAATTAGGTTGTGAGATATCAGTATGTCACAAATATCATTAAATTCTTTAATATTAATGATAAGTAACTAAAAGTATTTACAATGGGTTTACTACATAGTACTCAGTGTTTATTGCCAAATGTAAAGGTATATTTGATATTTTTGGACACATGATTTTTGAATATAAAGTATTTTGCGTCGTTGCAAGTGCAGTGTTCAATTTTAATAGAGGCTGTCGTGTTATTATCCGATTACTATAATATATGCGTTATTGGATAAAAAACGTTCTCAATTAACTATAGAAATATTAAAGTGAACCAAAAGTTAGCATAGTTGAACTAAAACTGTTGAAATTAAAAAGTAACCTTTCGAATAATAATGAAATTTAATATTGTATCGTACTTACAAATTGTTTAGTATTCAACCAAAGTATCGTTCGATGTACCTGAAGTTTATTTATAATAATATACACAGCCTTTTTGTTGGCAGCTTTAGTGCATGAAAGCATTATACCTAATTATAAAAAATGCACAATTTTGTTTAAATTCGTAAGCACAATATTACAAAAATTGGAAATCTATGAGCATATCGTGTGATTATGAAATATATGCTTTAAAATTATTTGTTTTTATTTTTTACCATTTATCTATATTATTTAATGAGTATCAAAATATTTTTTTATTGAGGGAAATAACTCTGAATACACAAACGAGGATAATTACATAATTATAAACATAACGATGTCTATACTGACTCCTCGAGTCAGACACGAGACGAGGTCTTTATCCTTCCTCAAAAGGTCAAAAGCATTGAAACAGTTTATCGAAAAATTACAGTGATTCATGTTACATACAGGGAAATCCTGACCCTGATTAATGCAGTGAAAAGCAGACATATTAAAAGAGTGAAAATGTCCTGGCCGGTATTTGGCTACGGCGGCTAGTTTAATTTAAACTAGGCAACCGTAAAGGATTTTGTTTATAATGTCTAGAGGAGTGGTTCCCAACCAGTGGTCCGCGGAAGTCAAAATGTGGTCAGCGAATGACTTCCAAATTTAAAATTTTCAGGATAATTATTACACTTTATCATTAATATACTAACGTAGTGGTCCCTGCTAACAAGAATAATGTAAAAGTGGTCCCGGACTAAGGAAAGGTTGGGAACTCGTGGTTTAGAGAAGTCAACTGCCTCTGTGGCGCGGACGGTAGTGTATGAGGAGACGCAAGAGGTCTCGGGTTCGAATCCTGGGTCGGGCCTAAAAGTGGAATCGAAATCATAGTGCCCAAATTGGAGCACAATACACAGGTACAGTAAGAGTGATATAAACCATTATTCTGATGTACCTACTCTTTGTTAACGAAGTGCTTTGGGGAAAAATAAAGTTCTAGATTTATTGAATTCAAATACACCTAGTTCTATGTCTAGAGTAAGAAAAATGCTCGCTTAACAAACTATGGCTTATTTCTATACCTAAGCGATAACTCTATCGCGTCTTAAGATCTTAGTGTGGAGATTTCGAATCCCAAGCAAGCTAGTTACAATGCTTGTTACTAACTAAAGCTTCCCATAACTTTTGTAACAGCCTGTACAAATCTTTAAAGCAACAGGTTCACTGTTAAACAGGTAAACTGCAGCATAAATTAATTTTAAACCGTTACTGACCACAAACCGCAATAAATTTGATTAAATAATTAATTGCGACTGAAACAGGTAAGTATAGTACGACAACTTAGTACAGAGCCTTAGCATGCACGATTTATTTGGATTCTATTTAACCATTCGGTGTTATGTATTTGCAAAATAAAGTAGTTGTATCAAATAGGCCACTGTCAGGTCATTAATGTTCCAATTTCTGAATGTTGTATAAAGCTCTATTAGTTGTCGAAAAATATCTAGACATGACGTGGTTAAATTTATAAGCGACACGTCATATTTCTATGATGTAAGGATGTAAACAAATAATAAGAGTGTAAATTATTATAATTGTCATCTTAAACACACTGGGACATAACAAGCAAAACTAGACTTTATGAATATCCAGATAGGGTTGAAAGTATATAACTATGATGGTAGCTCATATATGGAAGAATAACGGTAGAGCCTTGGACTTGAAAATAACTTCATATAATAGCAAGTTTGTATGACTTTGAGGGACGTTATAATTTACAACAGTGCGCTGTCGTGATTGTAATTAATTATACCTGCTGTTGTGTGAAACAAACCAACATCCTTATTATTTATGATGATTACAAGGTACTTAGATTTATAAGTAATGCACGTGACAAGTTGCGCAATAAATCATAATTAGTCGTCTGTATAAAAAGTGCAGTGATTACACAAGGGCAAGGCAATGTCTTATATCCTTCAATTTCTTACTAAGACGGATGCTAGGCACAGTGAGTATTGTGATTATTTTAAGTTTTATAATAATTTCCACATTGTTAATAAGGAAAATGTAAGTATTTCTTTTTTATGAAGGTTCCAAACCCTACTAATACTACAAAAGCGAAAGTTTGTAAAAATAGATGGATGGTATGTATGTTTGTGACTCTTTCACGAATAAACTAGGTATTATGTTAATAAAATTTGGGTACACTGATAGCTTATAACCTGGATTAACAGTCATGTCATACGATACTTTTACCCGGGGATTATTTTTAACGCAGACGAAGTCGCAGGTAGTACTTAGTAGTTTATAAATTGATGCTGTTCCTTTATATGTTTTCCAGTTTAAGTTCTTTTTTATAGGTCCAGATTCTGAGAAACAAACTGAGTTTCTACGGAATAAGGGATTGGTCGATCACTGTTAGTTATAGTAGAAGAACCTCAAGAACCATTAGTGCATATTAATGTAACAATTAGACAGGCTTCAATAAAAATAATTGCCGTACCGGAATTAAGCAGTAGATTCCACTTTTCACCAGGCTTTCTATTTTACTTAGTACTTACCTATAAGAATAATACTAGTATTCATATGTCCTTAGGTTGATGTTTATTTACTACCACACTTATTGATATGTATGCTGGAAAATGATAGAATTTTTCCTTTAAATTACACATAAACATCAAGTGATTGTTTACATAATGGTGGAAGTTTAATAAATAAAATAGTCTTGCAAGGGCTATCATGTCCAAGATAATAGTATACTGCATTATGTACACGTAATGTATTTGACGTATTATCAAGTTGCCTCGATACCGTGACTCGTTCAAACAACATTTACGTAACAATAGAATGAATGTAGCTGAATTAACATAACAGATTGGCTTTACTAGGTCGGGATGGGACAAGTGCCTCGGCTAATGCTAAATTACCAATTATTGTAACAAATTAGTTGAGGTTTTTGTTATTTTCAATGTTTACTTATTTTCGTCGCGGTTGATGGGAATACGAATACACTGTTAGTTGTTTTTTATGTGGAGTATTATAGAACGTCGGTTACAATCAGTTAAGTTTTTTGACACATCTTGCTTCATCGTACTGTTTATATCTTCACGTTGACGGTATTGCCGAATATGTACTGAAATTAATACTAGGGTATTTTCATTGGAGGATGTAAGGGTGGAGCCACACGTATCTGCGTATTAATGTATTCAGACAGAAGTCATCCTGTGGACGGATGTTTGGCGAAACTTCCGTCAATTTACTTAAATTGTCTACTGCCTCGGGAAGTAACACAAATGGTAGGTTCTGCATGTCGATGTTCTGTACCGTGGCCCGCATGCTTCGTCGTTACAACACTCGTGCTGGGCGTCTAACGTCATTATTATCGTTTTCACTATCGTTTGACGTTGACTCGTCACTCTATTGTAAATTGTAGTCTGTAAACCCATAATAATAAACTGCAAGGTCGTGCCGGCTACGAATACCTGCCATAGTGGGGGCCGGCCGGCACATGACGCCTGCACTTCATACAGTTTCAGTAGACGCGGTGAGACTGACGATAGCTAACTCCGCGCATCGTTATCATCCGACTAGTTCTCGAGCCATGCGATACCTAGAGCCCTCCTGAATGATACGAACTGGAGCAAGTGAAAAGTTTGAGTAAATGAAATTTTATCGGATATTAAGAACTCAAATAAACTTTCCAAAAAATTTAAATATTGCTATAATAACTGTGGGTGGAATCTGTAGAAGTACGACTGGTTTGTTTGTTCAGGTGCAGCTGTTTTAGGCGGTGTATTGAATCGCACAATTGGTTCATCAGCCTGGTGGACGAAGTTCCTTCGCAGACAAGTGCAGTAGTTGAACCACATTGGTCGGCGACGACATTTTACATAATAGTGGTTTATTGTTTGAACGTAACGCTTCCAACGATGTTCATTTGTGAAGTGCTTGTGACTCGCTTGAAAAATATTTTCTTTTAACATGTGAAGTGGTGTTAACGATCGCAAATAATTATTGAACATAGTGTCTATTTCATGACAACATATGAGTCAGAAGTCAGAAGCAAAGTTAATCGTGTTTGGAATCAAATATTATGAAGCCATATGGAGTGTTTGTCGTCCTGTCGTCGCTCTTGTATTGTCATTGTAAGTGATTCATAGCGATGGGATTGGTGGCGGTGCGGTGGCCTTTTTGTGTGATTTGCTTTGCTGTATTTGAACAACTGTGATCTTGGGAATTTTCCTGCACTTTTTTCTTTGCGAAGAGCCGATTATACAAAAGAAAAGATTAAAATCCTGTGATTATAATGATTATTTATCTACTTATGTAAGTAAAAAAAAACAGTGCTGCCTCGAGTCCTCCTAAAGTTATCCTATTTGACTTAGGTATGAGTATGTAGGAGCCTAGGTATATTTAAAATTACATAATGGTTGGTTACGGCATGGACATGATAAACAGCTGATTAGGTGCTTCGAACGTTTATGCAAACAATGAAAATGCTACCTCCATCCTACAAGCCTAGTGCATGCAGATTTCTGTCATTATAACACAAGAGTCAGGGTTGAGTATTGTGTTTTATTATCTGGGTACCTGCTACTTATCTGATGTGCCTCTTAGTTTTTAACAAACAAGTATGTATAGAACCTAGCCGCTTGTGAAAATACATTGGTCAGCTCCAAAATTGTGCCGTCTATTATTAGGATTAGAATCGAACCCACAACGTCGCGACGTTGTAGCGGCGAGTTGTACTACTGCGCCATACGTACGATTACATAGATACGAAACAGCACTGAAATTTATGTCTAAATACTGAGTAGTCCCTATAAACCAATAACGTACACTATTTTTTTTTATCTATTACACTAGTACACGCATTATTTAATTTGTAACTCGATGCTTAATCCCCTAAGTAAAATTCTGCTATGCTAGTACTCATGTTTTCTCTTTTAATTTGCGAAGTGCAAGAGACCACTCTAAACCACTAATACCTATGTCTTGTGTGATTCGTTTTAATTAGTTTTAAATAAAGTAGTAAGCATTTTCACCGTTGACAATGTTAAGTAAAATAACAACTGTTAATACTTAATACATATTTAATAAAGTTGCTCTAATAATAAATACCTAGTTGTAGAAATACATTTGATTCAGTCTATGTCTACGCAAATTGGCTGGCCTTTTAGTACGACGAGTATTTTTCCTACGGGACACTTAACATTAGGAAAACTGTGAGCTGCCTCCACGTAAAAAACTGCTAGTAGGACGACCACGATGCAACACAGTCGTAGTATCTCCATCTGAAACGATAGTAATGTTTTAAATTACTTTAAATAACTGTACATCCCTGTCCCACTGCTGGGCAAGGGTTTCCTTACACAATAAATGAGGGTTAGGCCCCCAGTCCACCACGCTGGCCAAGTGCGAGTTGCATTCCTTTAAGAACTGTGTTACAGAACTCTCAAGAATGTAAGGCTTCACCACGATGTTTTCCTTCATCGTTAGAACAAGTGATAGGTAGGTATTGTCTTTGCTTTTTTTTAACAAATGCACGACAAGAATGGAATTACAGTACAGAGAAAACTGGCCTAAACGAAAGAAGGCTTATTATGCTCTGTATAAGTAGAAAAGGAAAATCATCATGATTAAGTATAAATTAGTAAAATGTATTTGCGGTTAACTTGAACCTCGAATTTTAGAAACCCTATTTGCAAATTAACTCAAAAAATGTGAATTGAGTAGTGTGAAGTTTTTACTAAGTATACCAAGCTAAAATTTGTAACCGGGGATCAAAATGTAGAGTCGGTAGGTATGTCTAGAAAGACTTTCTAATCGCACAACTAAACACTTATGATTATTTTACGAGTTCGTTAACCGATAAACCCCCGGTTATTGAGGTGCATTTAGCGGTAGTTTATCTATTCAATAGCGTTTTTTTATATGAGTTTAAACGCTATTGAATAGATAAACTACTGCTAAATGTACTCAGAAACCGGGGGTAAGGCGTAGTTAGTATTGAATCGACATCGTGTACTTCTCTAATTACCATTACCACCTACAACATGCGACGGAAGCGCTTTCCTGTCTTTACTCCTAATTAATTGTCTAAATTAAACTACACAGTTTCCTCAAATATTGTCGTGCGCTGATGCATGTGATATGCGGTAGTTTAGTTATACTTAATGTTATAGAGGTATGTACAATGTACATATATTATAATTTTTAGGTACGAGTTTAAACTTTCCTTAAAATTTTATTTAAAAAACCAAAAATGCAGCAAATAGATCGAAACATTATTCAATAAAACTAACTATACAAACATATACAACTTAAAATCATTATTTAATTAAACTGACTGTGCTGTATTTTGTCATTAAATAAGGAAAACTGATTAATAATTTAGAAAGAAAAAAATATACATAGTTGCAAACTTCATGTTTTTACGCTACGATAATAAACCATAGATTTAGGTAGGTAGGTACATACATCGATAGATAATTATGATAGAGCTCGGATTCCATAATTATTTGGGAATTACTTTTTTAATTAAGGTATTATCTTCATAAAATTTAACGTCTTACAGTCACGGATCCTTTCAATAAACAAGTAAAATATAATAAACTAAGAAAAGTACCTTTTATATTTATTTGTTGTCTTGTCTTTATTTGTTGACACTCCTTTAGAACACTTTCTTCAACAGTTTTATTCTTGAATTAATTAACTAAATTAGTAGTAAGATATCACAGTAGCACTATTTTTTATAATATTAATAATTTATTTTTAATAATTTATTATGCGCACACGCTTCACTTTCGCTTTACGCCGAGAGCTTCTTGGGCAGTGGCCGAGAGGTAACAGGACAAGGAATCTTTAAGTTGAAGCTATATATACTAATCCTTATTCATGTATATATGCTTGCGTGAAAACCAGTTTGGAGCATGAGGAACAAGTCTAAAGTCAATAGAATTAAAAACAAAGAGCATTTGGGCAACCGGGATGGGTAATCCCTAACTACCAAGTGGTTTTGAGAAAACCCGGTAACAGTTTTCTTCCGGGAACATTGTCGGTCTACTAGTCGGTGTCTTCAAGTGTAGCGACTAGGTGAATGTCCCCGGAACAAGTTGTTGTGGTTTTTCCGGTTAAATACTAGTCTATTTCAAGCATATTTATCGAATATACCCAAGGAAAATACTTACTTATCGATCGCGATCGACTATGAATTAACTACCCTTTTAGAAAATTCTCGTTAAGTAAAATCTTTTAGTAATATAATGCAAAAGCCTTAAAATTACCTACTTGAATGAAAATAAATAGTTACGAGATAAATATTTTGGGTATGAGTGCATTCACGGGGAAATGAAATCCCTGTGCTCAAATAATCCTCGGTTATCCTGCGCTCAATTCAACCATGTCAACTATATAATTTGAGCAATTCAGCTCATGTTAGTATCATACCTCCCGAACTCAATTTTCCTTGAGTGGACAATATATAAATCTGATTTGTAACTCTGCTAGTTGTCATCTTGAAACAGAAACCATTACGCACATTACATTTAGAAGACGTAGGTAGTAGGTGTATAATCTTGACTTGTTTTGACCAGAGCCATAGTAATCTATATATTTGTTTTTACTAGCATCTAATGCACAATGCATTGGTGGTCGTTCGGTGACATTCACCCGCTGGTCGGGGGTGGCTCCAGAATCTGCGACCCCCGTCTTTGTGTACTCTGCAAGTGGTGACGAGGAGTCCCTGGCCGGTGCTTGCCTCGCAAGGTGTAGAGAACTAGAGGACTGCGCAGCTGTAGTCGTGGCTTACGGCAGAGGAAACTGCCAAGGAATTGCTGACACTACGAAAGCACAACTTAAAAGTGACAACGATGTCGCATATTTCAAGAAAATTTGTTTGGAATGTGAGTTTTTTATGAAACCTGTAGCTCAATTCTCTACTACTATCGACTACCGACAACCAACCTGTCATCGAGAAATTTTGTATGAAAATCTGATCAGCGCCTCTGACGGGCGTCGTAGAAACATTTTTGGCAGTACATTCTAAATGTCAAATTTTCGATAGCTAGCCGGTTGTCGGTAGTCGATAGTGGTAGAGAATCGAGTTACTGTTTAATAAGTGCATTTACCGATAAGACGGTTCATTGAAATTTGCTCCTGTTGACCTTAAATAGGTACCTAATCAGTTTTGTTGTTTACCTAGTGCCAGAAGACTGTGTCAATCGCTGGTGGGCTTTAGAGAACACCCCTGGCTACCACTTGCATTCAGAGGACTCTCATTTAAAGGTTATTCTCAACACAACTGTTTACGAGTGTTATGACGCCGTGTTCTCACCTCACGGAGACCGGATGTTTCGGTAAGTAATAACCCTAAATAATGTCTGGGCTTTCCAAAATAACGATTGTGCAATTTGTGCATCACAGAACAAGTGAGATCGAAATGCAAAAAAACGTCAGCTTATAACGATTATCGGACCACTTTCAACAAGTATAAAAATCGTATTTCTATTATTCACTTAAGTCAAAAGTAAGACATTTTTGCATTGTTACTTTTCTTGTGGTGTATAGATTCAGTTTATATTGTCGTGGGTACTGTATTCATTATGTCGTGTTTGTGGAAATTAACGCCCCCATGTTACTTACGGAGTTAGCGGCTTATGGTCAAACTAGCTGACCCGTGCAACTTCGCTTGCGTCACATAAGAGAGCCATAATTTTTCCCGTTTTTGTAACATTTTTCACTGGTGCTCTGCTCCTATTGATCGTAGCGTAATGATATATATATTGCCTATAGCCTTCCTCGATAAATGGGCTATCTAACACTGAAAGAAGTTTTCAAATCGGACCAGTAGTTACTGAGATTAGCGCGATCAAACAAACAAACTCTTCAGCTTTATAATATTAGTATAGATGATATATATATTGCCTATAGCCTTCCTCGATAAATGGGCTATCTAACACTGAAAGAAGTTTTCAAATCGGACCAGTAGTTACTGAGATTAGCGCGTTCAAACAAACAAACTCTTCAGCTTTATAATATTAGTATAGATATTATCTGATCCCATGTACCTACCTAACAGTGTTATTATTGACTATAGTTTTTTAGTTAACAAAGCGTGAGTCAGATGGTGAAAGATTTGGGATTTTACCACTGAATTTAGGTGCTGTACTTAAATGGGTAGCCTAGGTGATGCAAACATAATTCCCTTTAAGGGTAACAAAACAAAAATACGGATGAACCTTGGAAAAGCCTTAAGACAATGTGGAATATCGAATATAATAATGTACAAAACAATAATATAATTATCCTTAACAAACTCGAACAGCCGTAAAGGACATTTCATTTTCCTTTGAGACGTTTGGCAACTTGTTGTTCTTGACTTTGATTACTTGCACTTGTATTATTCTGTACTTTGATTTAAAACGTACTTAATATTGTTAAGCAGGTATTTGCTTTAATTGATGGAAATTATTACTCTTATCGTAAAAAAAATCCTGTCGAATGCATGTTGAAATATGGCGCGGGGATATGATGTTGATACAATTTCCAACTTTTGATGGTTGAATTTGAATCGACCGTTTTACAATAAAAATTGGGTGAAGGAAATGTTTATTTAAATACGCTTCGGACTTATATGAAGTCCGTAGCGTATTTAAAAATAAATTAATTTTCTTAACTCAGTTCTATCGAGTATGAAAACTTTTGCATTTTAAATCTGCTTCAGCTTTCATGCAAACATTTTCGATAGCTTAGCTAGCCGATAGTGGTAGAAAATAACACTACTGATGTTTTCGGTATATGTTTTCAGTAGTTAAATACCTGTATTTGCTGTTTCAAAGGTCAGCGCAATGGGTGGTACCGCAAGGCGAGTTCGACGCGGAAATGATCTCCACTTCAGACTCGACCCTCGGCAACTGTATCCTGAGCGCTGAGAACAGATTCACTGAGCCGGAATCCTACCGAGTGTCTAATTACTACACGTTCTATATTGAAAACCAATGTCGGCATGACTGTAAGTACCATAACTATTACCTTCATAGTTCGTAACGCCAAGGATATTGAATTACAGGAACATATATGCATATCTGCTTTATTATCGGTGCCATAATAAACAATTTGAGACAGTGCTATTGAGGTTTTGAGAGCCTCCGTGGCGTAGTGGTTTAGGTCACTACGCCCGCGCCGCTATCGTTGCTTCGGGACAATTTATTTGTGCGATTCACAAATAATTGTTTCAGGCCTGGTTGCACTTTGTGTCCATTGTTTGTATATCTGCAAAAGTCTCCGCGACACAATCTAAACAATTCTTAGTGCGGGAATTGTCTTTTTTTTTAACCGAAAACAAAACAGGGCTTTACCATCCAGTGTTAAAAAATTAGGATTACCCAGACCTAAGTTATACGTTACTTTGGAAAATGCTTGACGGGGCATACAGCCATGCTGTTAGGACTATTATAAGTTAAAGAAGTAACAACTTAGAGCAATAAATTAATGTCTATGTATAGGTATGTCTTTCCCAGACAGTGGTCATAGATTCCATTATCGATAGATCTTACATTCTTTAAGATAGTCTGTTCACAAGAACGTGAATCATAAATAACAACAAGCTGAAACAATTACTGCAGTTGTCTGCTATTACATAAAGCAATATGACTAACTGGAGATTTGTAAATTCTGTGTTTTCCCTATGAACCCTCGGTTCGGTCGGTCACATTTATTAGGATTAATCGCCTCTCCGAATTTTATGATAATGATACCTATTTTATCGAAATTATGGAGACATCACGAAAATGAGGAAGTTTTAAAGTCACAAGTAATTTTAAAATAATAGTCCACTAGCTATGTATAAGAAAATCAAACTGTAGATTAATTCAGATTCCAAAGTTATGATTTGAAATTAACGAACACGATGTCGGAGGTACCTGTTTATATATACCTAAAATTAAACAGCATATAACCTCATTTACTAAAAGGATAAAATAATCTTTAGTATTTTTCGATTACGTGTTTAATTAATATTGCGTTGTGCTACAGGTTAAACATTGATTGTTATTGTTTTTAATGAAGAAATTTAAACTACGTCATGTCTGTGCAGTATCGTTCGAGAAAATTATAATACTTACATAATAATAATAGTATTATTATCCTGTTTATGAATGAGCTATTTATGGACTATAAACTAAAATAGTATATTGCGGTTCTACGGGAAAATACGTTGTGAATTAACGGACTACATATATTTGTTTTTGTTTTTGTTAAAAGGTGGAAATCCTACGTACTTATAACCATATTTCAGTATTTGCTTTTCAATATTTTCCTGAAACAATAATTATGCAATAAGCAACAATGACTTTATTTTAACTTGGGTAAATTGTGTAAAACGTACTTTATTGTATGACCAACCATGTAAACTGTATTTCTCGTGTAGTCCGACAACTCAGTTGAAAGTCAGAATGTACGTTTTTTTCTAAAGTATACTTAATTGAGATTTATGTATAAGTTACCAAAATAGTAGTCGATGCAAGTAGACAACAGCCTGTTGCGTAACTCTGTAAACAAGTGACGGTCTACATGATATTTTTTGTATAAGTATCTCCAGAATTTCTACCATGCGACATGCGAACACCGTGTATACAAGGTTCTCGACAAAGTTGTCGAACTATAATTCGCAATACCATCCCGCATGTTTTCATAACGAGTTGGGTAACAACACGGGACTCATTTGCATCGTATTTAAAAACATAATTGTCATTTTTTGACTTCTCTACCGATAGTTTATCTACAAATGTTATAGCTTGGTAAAATTTTACTGTCGACTATGCAAATCGTGCGAGTCTATTACGAAGGCTTACACTACCTTAAAAGCCGTAAATATTATTTCGTAAAACTTTTGCTTCCTGTCTGTAATTTTTTTATTAGCAGTAGTCCTAAGATATTTACCTCAGTATACTTGTTTAATTAGATGATAGGAATTTGACCTTTAAAAAGATAACAGGTAACTTGGTTCGTTTGTTGCATATGGGGAATTTTTTATTGACTGATGATGATTAAATAATTTTAGTGACATTTGTTTTCCTCATTCGTTCTTAAAATGCAAGAATCAAAGCGATGTGTTTTCCGTCCCTTGTTCTTCGACCACTTACTCACTTAAGTCAATAATTTAATGTGCTGAATTTATACGAGTGAGTCAGTAATCGTAATATACTGAACAATAATTTCGTATTAGGCTTGCTACACACATATTCCGTTCCGCATTCATCGGCCCAAGCGGGTGGAAAATAATATGTGTAGATGAATCGGCAGAACAAGCCGAAAAAGTGAGTAGAGTCGGTTTTGTTGTTCGATAAAATATTGCCGAACCGATCGTACCGAATATGTGTGTAACCAACCTGAGTTATTCAATTATTTATTTGTTTTAGATCCGAAGAAGATTGATAGGTGTTCGTACGAGGAATACTACAATCAGACGCTAAAACACGTCGAATACACGATCAAGAATTACACCAAAGATGAAGTAAGTAAAAAAATGCTCCAACGTCCTTTGTTTTCCGTGCTTTTTACACATATTCGCGTGTAGGTAAATACCAACGAGACCATTAAAATAAAATTATGTGTGGCGTTATCTGTACATACGTGGATAAAGCATAATGGGTGCAAAATTATCATAGAGTTCGAAGATAAACAGCTGTAGTTAAAAACTTAAAAGACGTGTCTCAGATGGTGCATAAATATTCAGGTTAAAATGTTTAGTGGTCGTCGTGCTGATAATTACTTTGTCATGCTAATGGTTTTACATTTCGCATTAATTACTTTGATTTTGTATTATAATCTTATTGATTATGATTAGTATTTTAGTTTTAATTGGTATTTATCAGACTGAGATATGGAAGACCTAACTAGGTAACATAATGTTTAATTCATCAGGTCAAGATTTCTTTGAGGAAATCTTGAGAAAAGGCTAAAGAGATAGGGAAGGAGTATAATTTTTACGATGAAGTAATGGCGCCTTTTCTTTGGATTTTTACTTTATTATTTTTCTACTTCTTTGCCGTGATTTATGTACGGTAAAACTGGGTTACGTTTGAACACAGGAGTTACTTTAAAATGGAAAGAAACGGGCATGTTTAAGGTCAATTACAGTATTTGAAATGCTAGAATTTAATTATTAGCGATATTTAATACCAAGAACCGGACAACTGAAATCGTCGCTTCCCTTTTTGTGCGAGCTTAGTTACTTATTTCCATAATCAACCCCCAAATTTTCTTAAAGTTATCCCATTCTACGGTATTTTTCTTTAATTAGTGCAAGACATCATGCGAGATAGCCGAGCGGTTCATATGCCGTGGTTTCACATGGATCCCTGATGCACAAGCGCGGGGTAACGCTGGTAGAGGCCTGTGCGACCTTCACAGTGAAGACCTCATTACTACCGGCTCTTGGCTGCTGCGACGGACATCAGCAGCTACTTACTATCGGAGAGTTATTTGTCTTAACAGTAAGTAGAAAATACTATACTATTTTCCTAACTTGTATCTATCTTAGATTAAAAATACACGGCATCTTGTAAAATTTAAAGCAGGCGCAGCCAAACTAGGTAATAATACCACCCAGTCCCATCCAGTCATTGCAATACGGATTTTGACGAATTTCTTAATAAGTTTTGAACTTAGCTGAAGGATCTAACAAGATATCAAGTACAATTTTATTGTTTACTAGCTGACCCTGCAAACATTGTTTGCCATATAAATTAAAAAAAAAGAGTTACCTAAGGGTATGAAAAATAGATATTGGCCGATTCTCAGACATACTCAATATGCTCACGAAATTTCATAAGAATCGGTCAAGCCGTTTCGGAAGAGTATGGCAACGAAAACTGTGACGCGAGAATTTTATATATTAGATTTGTATTTTATTGAGAGCTGTATCTTCATACTTTGACCAAACGAAAGTGTCTTTGCATTAAATTGGGTGCTCCATAACACACGCGTGCATCTTTCATGCGAAACGTAATGCAGTAATATTATTTCCAGTTAGCGTAGAATGTGAAGGAACAGACATGATGGTGACATACAAGCCTCGTGGTGTGTTTCGTGGTCGTATCTACGTGCCGGGGCGAGGGGAGCGATGTAGTGCCCGTGGTACTGGCGGCCCCGTGCGTCTCGCCTTGCCGCTGAGGGGCGATTGTGACGTTAACTTTGCGTACGGCATCTCTAATGGACCCAATGGAGTCATTAACAGGTGAGAAAATCTTATCTTTATGCTATTGTGGGCCGGTCAGACATAATTTTGACTATTTGCTTAAATTTGGTCTGTGTATTTAGCAGCATTTCTACCTTAGAGTTTACCAATTTATCGAAGAAATGCCTAAAATGGAACCTAGGTGTTTTCTTTCTTGGTAATACTTAAATTAGAATCAATCATATTTGGTAACTTATCCTCTTTACAATGTGGCTCTCATTGTAATCCACCCTTAAATTGTAGCTCTACATGTCATAGTTATTCCTGTGTAGGACAATGGCGTACGTGATGGTGATGATTCAGAACAACCCGATCATCCAGACGGCAGGTGACCGGTGGGTGCGAGTGGGTTGTTCGCCCGGAGTGCGAGCCGCCACGCAGGTCGACGCCACCGTCGCTGTGAGAGATGTTGGGTAATTAACAATATAATTATGATTATTTTTCATTTATCATTATGACTGCCGCTATTTACGACTGTTGCGCTGCGAACCCTGGGCCATACAGAATCACGGTTTTGTTTCTAAAGTGCTGGGTAGATCCCCATAACTCAGAGAACACGACACGTAAAGCCGTCGGTGCAGTTATGCCCGACATCTGTCGTGTCGGTTACAGCCACACTTGGACACTATTAACAATGTCCTGCGGGCTTACCACGTATCTAAGTTGACAGCTAGTTTACGTCAAATTGATGGTCACTATTCAGAACATTGCTGCTTTGAAGTAACATGTTAATCACTATGATCTAAGGGAAAAAACAATCTACAGCGTGGTGGCTTTCAAATAGAGTTTTCATCTGAGATACGTGATACCCAGTAAGGTACCGTTATCGAAAATCGGCTTAAGATGGTACATTTTAAAAGTCATATCTTTATTCTTTACTGTGTTGTAGCAGTGGTTATCGTAAGCCGACGTCAGTAAGTGAGAACGAGATCCCGGGCGTGACGCCGGCGGCCGCCAGCGCGGTGTACGGCGCGAGCACCACCCCCGTCACTATGTACGTGGTGCGGGCGCTGGACGACACCGGTGCAGGCGCTGTGTCGCTTGGAGAACCGCTCGAACTCAGGCTGGAGACCACCGGTAAATATCATCATACTTCTAATATCATTTCATCATTCTAACGTTTGGCGCATTGGTTAAAGTGGCCACCTCGCCGCACTAACCGTAGCGCCGCGTGTGGTGAGTTTGAATCCAACCCAAGACAAATATTTGTGCGATGAGCACGATTTTTGTTCTGAGCCTGGTTGTCAATTTATCTATATGAGTATGTATTTAGAAGTATATAAGTATGTTTATCAGTTATTTGATTACCATAGTACAAGCTCTGCTTAGTTTGGAATAAAATGACCGTGTGTGAGTCGTCCAATGATATTAAATTATTTATCACAAATGCGCAAGTTTGTGAGGATGGATGGAGTAATAAATATGCATAGTACATCCATCCATTCTCACAGGATGTACTATGCATATTTATTACTCTTTCTTATAAACTACTAAACTAACAATCTGAAAATCGATGCCGACTTGACAGTGTTCATACAAATTCATCATCCAGATATGAATTCAACTTATCTCGTTAACTCGTTAATTACTACAATAACTGCATGCAAAACAATTAAGTGTAATAACAATCTGTGCAGATGAAGATAAATAAAGACGATTGTTTTTGTCGTTTCGACAATTACGACCATAATAATTGATCAGTCGGTCATGCTTGCGATGCTTTGAACAAAAACCGAATACTGTGACTTATTGGAAGTCGTTTCATGTCTCATTATATACTCCGACAATTTAGTAGAGAGCCTTTATGTGCACTATTCTAAATAATATTAGGTCGAGAAAAAGTCTTTTCGCATTATAGTATGTATGAACTTGTAATAAAATCTCTTTGGCTTCAAGAATCACAAATGAGTGCACGGTCCATTAGTTTTCTTTCAGTGAGCTCGTGAGGTACCCAAATATCGAGCTTTTTTGTGTAGAGAAAAGGTTTTATTACAAGTTCATACATACTATAAGAGTTTTTCCCTGACCTAATATATTATACCTAATTAATAATTCTGTGTATTTCGAAAATAAAGTTGCTGAATCAAACAAGCCTCGACTTGCGGCTCACGAATGTTCTAATTGCTGTTTTTTATACATACGTAGCAAAGAACGTAGCATGCTAGGCTCCCCACAGAATTGTTAGACTATAGAGTCGACGTTGCGGATAAAACAAGGCCAAACATATAGTAATTAATCACACTATTTTTCGAATATATTACTATATTATATATACAAATTGCATATAATTATATCGACAAATGTAGGTAAATTAGGTAATCGTGCAATTTCTAAGAACTGATTTGCGACCTCGTTTGTTTGAGGAAGAAACCCAGATTTTATATTAATATCTGTTATTTGGGAAATACCTGATGTTGGTTTTAGTATTTGAGGGAAAAACCAAGTGAATTAGGCGGGATTTACATTAATACACCTCAATTTCGTAGTAGAGCAACGTTGCAACTTTATAAGCGATCGTGTGATGACAAAATTAATTAAATGAAATGTGTAATAGCTAGTTTAACCGCGTTTAATGGATGAACTTACGCCGTTTTACTTAATATTCAATAACTCATATTTTTCAGTAATTTTAGTGTTGATTTTTGAAAGAAAAATCAACATCTACATTCTGCCAAATATCATCCAAATCGGTTCAACTGTTTTTCAAGAAAAACATTTAAACACACGTTCACGTGACGTATGATATTAGTAAAGATGTTGACAGATAAAAAAATGTATCAAATACTTTCGTATTCATTTCAGATGCAACAGAAATCAAAGCGTATCACTTGGTGGCTTCGTCTCGGCTCGGAGACAGTTCTGTGTTACTTCTTGATAGCAGAGGGTGCCCTACAGGACAGGTAAGAATGTTTATCTTCTTTTTAATGGTATAGTGACGGCCTCAGTGTCTTCGACAATATTTACCTTGAGATATCTCTACAGGAAAGTCCCGATTTCGACAAAAATACAATGTTTCGCTGGACAGTGATTTCTTTTGGTTTTCCTGCATACTATTAAAGTCTAGTATTAAAATATAGGTAACCATGTCTTTCCAAAGTCCCCCTCTTGGCTTGTTTATTTACTCTAAGGTTTCTTAAATCCTTCCTAGACTAAATGGGGAATAACAATCTACCAGCAATCTTCAAGCACAGCTTGGAAACCTTTTGAATGGTTATTATTGTGCTGCATTTGGAGAAATTAGGTTACCAGGTTACTGTTTAAATATGTAGTCGGCTTTTTTATCTTGGCCATTACGTAAAATGCATTGTGACTTATGAATATTGATAGTTGCATTACAATAAGATGCTCAACTAGTTATGTCAATTGCTAATCATATAAATAAGTAGACACGCGACCCGTGTTGGTTTTATTTGTAATTGTAATTAGTAGATTTGTTGTTTTTGCGTCATTTGTACTTATTAAGTGATTCGTCGCGTGTGACATTGTGGTCGTCGCGCTGTTATTCTTGTATCGTGCAGTATCTTTTAGTAGATTCCTATTACTAAACGCTTTTGGAATATACGCAGGTTTTGGCTAAGTCCATGTGACTCTTACGTATTAAATCTACACCAATCA
This sequence comes from Anticarsia gemmatalis, assembly GCF_050436995.1. Taxonomy (NCBI): domain Eukaryota; kingdom Metazoa; phylum Arthropoda; class Insecta; order Lepidoptera; family Erebidae; genus Anticarsia; species Anticarsia gemmatalis. The sequence goes on along the minus strand of NC_134753.1, from coordinate 9,411,136 downwards.
TAATTATTTTATTTTACGGGTGCTGCTTCCATCCTAATTTATAAGACCGTGAAAACTCTGTAAACGTTCTCGTAATGTGCACGCTACAGCGTATACGTATACGCATGTTCATGTGCATGCGTTGTTTTCTTTTACTAGTGATGTCTATTATCAACTAAAGCTAAAATAGAGAGATTTTAGCTTTACTCACAATAAAAGATGGGCAGGCGATGCAATTTCTCTATACATGTACGATCGTTCATAGACATTTTAGCAACAGAACGTGTAGTTGAAATAAAGAATACATAATAATATGTTATGTATTAAACGCAAATAAGATACACAAGTGTAGCTGGTGCTCATTATGTTTATTGCTACATGGACAATGATTCTTTCAGGTGGACTTCCCATCGTTCACACGTTCCTGGCTGGGCGGTACTCAGCGTTTGTCGGCGCGCTTCAAGGCGTTCCGCTTCCCCACCTCACATGTCGTGCGCTTCGCTATCATGGTGCGCTTCTGCGACCACAAGTGTCCACCGGTAAGTGAATCTATACTAATATAATAAAGCTGAAGAGTTTGTTTGTTTGTTTGATTGTTTGTTTGTTTGTTTGTTTGTTTGTTTGTTTGTTTGTTTGTTTGAACGCGCTAATCTCAGGAACTACTGGTCCGATTTGAAAAATTATTTCAGTGCTAGATAGCCCATTTATCGAGGAAGGCTATAGGCTATATAACATCACGCTACGGTCATTGGGAGCGGAGTAGCAACGAAAAATGTTACAAAAACGGGGAAAATTTTGACCCATTCTCTTAGGTGACGCAAGCGAAGTTGCGCGGGTCAGCTAGTTTATTATATTGGAGCTTTAGGAAGTAAGTATATAGTTCACGACGTTGACTATATCTGCGACCGCAGTGGTTAAAGGGGTGACCAACGCTATATAACGACCCCGGATGGGTCCGATTTTCATAGTATGAAACTACTTACATATTTTTGTAATAAGTAGGTACACCAATCGCTGTATTGAGTCAGGTTGCATGAATTAGGTTACATTGTTCCCGGAGCGCGACGTTAGTTGCTTTTCATTTCTTGGTGTAATTTGTTGCTAATATTGGCAGGTGGCAGGTATCCAACACATAAAACAAGTAAATGTCTTTCAGGACTCGAACCATCAGTAACAGCTAACATATACGCATTTTTCATCCCATATTCCAGTCTGAATGCAACGGCAAACAAAACAGAACGACCCGTCAGACCAACGACACATTCTACCAATGGGGTGACGAGGTTCCCGCCGCGGTGCGACAGGACGCGATGACGTCACGGCGCGGCGGCGTGGTGGCGCAGGGAGGCGCGCCGCCATGCACCCCCTCCGCCGGCGACGCCATGTCCCTGGAGCTAGAGATGCTGGTGGACTCCAGGGATATCCTGTCCGCTGATACACTTGTTAGAGCTGATCATCGTTCTACGTTGCGTAAGTTCATTCTCTTGATAATAAACTTAATTTGTCATTAAAAAGATTAGGTAATTGCTGTTTAAAAGTCTTGATTGTGTTGTTTTCCGATTGTGTGCCAGAAAACTATATAATACTCGGGCTATTACAAAACGTGTGTACTATACTGCTTATCTTTTATCTGACTTTACAGCTCGCTCTACACATCGTCACATTCGTATGATTCTTGGGAAGGATATAGGTATTTAGAGAGAAATATTGTGCAATTAATTAATTGTATTTCCTGATTAGAGTTCGATACAACTTCAAGAACTTATCCAATATGTCATTTTATATCTTTTATTTACAAATTCAAAAATTAAAGAGCAATTTTCCAGCATTTTCTTTGCAACCAAAAAAACAAAGAAAGTATAAATCACAGCTACAACAAAAACAACAGTGTAATATGCAAATACATGTAAAATGAATGTAAATTATTCAGCATATCATCGATAAATGAGATAATTATGTGCGTGGTGCGTAATGACACGGTCTGCTGCCTCTAATGTTATAACAACATGCGTTAGACACCGGTAGTAACAGCTTTGTACAAACATAACACGTGCTCATGAAACTAACGTAGGTCAAATGAGCTTTTGAGATACGATCTGCACTCCCTAGCGGGTCAGGAAGGAAGCTTTCAGGACTCAACTTACCATCAAACTACTTATATTTTTTGTGTCAATTTCTGGCCAGAGCTGCTTTCTTTCCTGTGACATATTCTGCCGCTATAGACCCCAAAATGCCGCTAGATCATCCTGCCAACGCGAGCGTCGCTAAACTATTATAGGGACTATACTACAATCAGTACCCCGATTCTGTACCACTATCGACTACCGACAACCGGCTAGCTATCGAAATTTTGACATTTTGAATGTACTGCCAAAATGTTTCCTACGACACCCGTCAGAGGCGCTGATCAGATTTTCGTACAAAATTTCTCGATGACAGTTCGGTTGTCGGTAATCGATAGTAGTAGAGAATCGAGGCACAGGTCGTTACAAACGTGCGAACTACGTAATAATCAAAATAATTAAATGAATGTGACAATTTGATGTGTAAGTGCGAGCGAGAGACTCATTTGATAAGTATTTCAACCCCCCAGCAATGAAAAAACCCCTTCTCATTGTAAACTAATAAATCTAGAAGGTAAAAGACTAAATTGTTTGAAATTTAAAAGTCCTTTAAGTATTAATTTTTATTAGCTTTAAGCAGTTTGACATCATCCTCTTGCTCAACAGTTTCATTCTCAAAGGCTTATTGTAATCAGAAAGGTTTTTTTACAGCTGAAGAGAGTAAATCGAGTGATGGCGCGATGGTGTGTATCCATGAGTTGTTGCTGGTATCTCTAGCGCTGGCCTGGCTTGCTGTACAGATCATGTTGCTGCTAGGTTGCTGTGTACTTGTCAAGAGGTAAATACATTCCTATACTATAAGCAGTTCGATATATTACGTAAGTAGTAGAAAGTAGTAAGGTATTGGCCAAAGAAGGCTTTCACACAAGAATAGTCGATATGCCAAGTTGGCCCCTAATTTAGGGGGGCAGAGAGGAGCACACAACAGGACAAGACCTCCCTTCTTATTGTTTGAAATGATATACATATTATACATGCCTTCAATACCCTTGCCCCTAAGACAAGGAAAGGACTTTTCGATTTCTATGTGGTTCAACTAGTGACCGCCTTTCTGTTTGATTGACTTCTTACTTATTTAGTTAAATGCTCAGTTTTGTTTGTCGTATGGTTAGTGGTCAACCTAGTGTCAAAGTTGTTCAAGCCGCCCGAGAGGCCTTTGACGTGGCTTAACGACTGTTATCTTAGTAGATAACAACCGAGACCGACTTTTAACGAGCCCTCCAAAGCACGGAGACGCCCAGTTCAAATACCACTATGCGGTCACCCATCTATGGAATGACCGCGCCAATGGTTGCTTAACCCACAGATCGTTTACCGACCGGTATTATGCTCATGATTGATGAAATGATCAGTGATTTTATTGTAAGAAGTGTAACACTGGCCCATATTCGTTGTTATTTTCAACAGGTTTCGCAACTTGGCAGAGTTAAACATGCAGAAGGACTACCAGTCGTTCGACAATGTTGGCTTCGACACGGTCTCGACGCATCGCCGCGTGCACTGGCCTGATCAGAATATCGACATATTACACGCAACTTAACTATTATGTCATTGATACAATAGTTATCTAAGGCCGAGTTGCAGTGTAAGAATAAGTGTCTGATAACCTATTTGCTAAATAGTGACAGCAAATGACGAAATTCTAACCGCTAAAGATCTAGCCAGAAGTGGTAAACTAAATGCTAGATACGGATTTAAATAATAGATATTGTCTGTTACCTAAACGTGTTTAGTAATTAATAAGATTAAATGTCTATTGTTAATAATTTCTATAAAATTATTGATAATCTATAGTAGAAATGATCTGACTATCCGTATCCCTGTGATACGGATATTTAGATTATTGGGACCGACCCTAATAGTGACATCACACAGGTTGTTTTTTGCGACATTATAGGTACGGTAATTTAAATATTTTTATCTATACTAATATTATAAAGCTGAAGAGTTTGTTTGTTTGTTTGTTTGTTTGTTTGTTTGTTTCTCAGGAACTACTGGTCCGATTTGAAAATTTCTTTCAGTGTTAGATAGCCTATTTATCGAGGAAGGCTATAGGCTATATATCATCACGCTACGACCAATAGGAGCAGAGTACGAGTAAAAAATTATACAAAAACGGGGAATATTTTATGTTGCAAGCGAAGTTGCGCAGGTCAGCTAGTAAGGAATAAAGACTTGTAAGAAGATTAAGGTATTAATATGCCCAATAACATTTGTGTGGAACTGCCCAAGAACTTAATAATTATAGATATGTTACTTAACAAGTTTACAACGTGTTATTTCAATTTAATATGTATATGTAGCTATGTTAAGTAACTCAAGCAATTAAGTTCTAAATTACGCATTCTTGATTGCTTTATTAATGTCACTTCACACGCGACAAGACACTAAAGTTACCATAGTGACGTATCTTTATACGTCATAGTTCAGTACGAACTGCACCTCGATTCTCTACCACTATCGACTACCGGTAACCGGCTAGCTATCGACATTTTAACAATTTTGAGTACTTGTTTAAAATGCGCAATTAACTATTCTTAAATATTTCCATATTACGATAGGTTTTGTAAATTAAATTGTATGAAATTTTAAAAGTAAAAAACATTCGTAGCCAAATTTTTTTAACAATATTTTGTACTTAACTTGTGTACCTAGATTATAAAATTTCATTTTTTGTTATTTATTAATTAGTAGATGTTTTCTTAAAGTCTGTGAAATGTACATAGTATAAATTGTAGATGACATTTTACATAATGAATGTTATGGAAATGTAAATATAAAGTTTTTTAAATTCAATTGTGTTTAAATATTTTACTGCATTTAATATTCAGATTGTCTTTAATATCTCTCCACGTTACAATTTGTATTGCACACTGCTTAGCAATAAGTTAAATAATAATTCGCTATCGCAAACTGCAACACTTTATTTACATTTGACAGTTATTTTTTTTACATTTTCATTGAACAAAAGTTTTAGGTCTAGGTTTAGCCATCCAACAATTATACCGGCATGAAAGAAACATTCATCTATTCAGTCATAATTTCATACCACTCCCACTTTTTCAAAGCCACTAAACGACTTGCCGAGGTGAGGCCATTTTTAACCCCCGACGCAAAAAAAGGGGTGTTATCTGTCATAGAGGGTTCATCGAGTGGTAAAGTGGCATCAGACAGCGCTATTTAGCGGGTATAGAAATTACTCGGTTTTGTTATTTTTTTGACAGAAATCAATTGTTACCTCTGTCAATTTGAGTGACAATCTTATAGACGAATTTCTACCCGTTAATATACACTGTATGAGATCTTCGTGTGGTTATTTGATCATTGTGTGGCGTTAGGTGATGCAGCATGAGGAGGTGGTGCGGATTGCGGCGCTGGGGCAGCGGGCTGGCGCGAGCCTCCGCGCGGCGCCGCTTGTCGCACGCTCTGGCGGTTCGACGCCGCGTTATAGTGGTACCCGTCGAACTTGTCGCCCGTCGACGCTGGCGGGAACGACGCTGTACCCATGTACATTACCTGCAAATAGATATTTCCTTTTAAAGTCTAGTAAAATCAAAGCACAGTACAGTAGGAGTAGGACCCTATTTTAAGTTTTAAAAGTACATAGTTATGTTCTTTCTGAAAATTACCTTACGACTTTCACAATTAACCCTCTTGTTCATAAAAATATATGAAGTTATGAAAAGCTTATAAAGAGTTTTGTTTCCTTCACTCCTTAGCGAAATGAAAAACAGAAAACATATTATGTTTGTGTTTATGAATAAGAGGGCAAAATTATGGGTACATTTAATGGTACCATGATAACGAGTCATAGAAGGTATATCTTGCGTGTCGCTAACTTTTGAATTATTTATTTATAACAATGACTAGAAAAAAAATGCTGTGTCAGACCTGCGGCTTATATCCATCGGGTCCAGCCTCATACTCAACGAGCTGCATCCTGCCATCAGGCAGCAGTACGTGGTAGGAGCCAGTCGCATGGTCTTCCTTCCTCTTCTCATTGTGGCCGAAGTCCAGACTCACGCCGTTGTCTTGCACGTCGTACGAGAAGTCGTAGTTAGCTGGCAACTATACAGACACAAATGAGAAGTTAGTATCATTTGAACATTCATTTGTACCTACATACGGACATCGGAAAGACGAGCGACTTTCCATATTCAGGTATTGCCAACACCATGTACATTAAAATAGTATTTTTATTTGTCTATTTTACATATTCTATTGCACCAGAGACCAAGAGTTGAACACTTTTAAGTTATGGTTTGTCTTACTGTTGCTTCCGGAGCGGCAGGCTTTTTTCCTCCACCTATCTTAGGTGGTAAGTATTCCTGTGCAAATACGTTCGACCATAGTGTGATCAGCACCAGCAAAGCAATCTGGAAAGTCAATATAATTACGTTGAGGTAAACAAATCTTACTTAGAAAATAAATATCTAATGTACCTACAATTAAATATAACAACTACGCTTACAATATTTCTTTAACATTTTTTTTAAATTTTAAAACAATGCTAGCAAAGTTGGTGTTTCTAAGAAAATAAACTCACGAATATAAACCGCGCCATGGTTTCGTTCTCGCGTTCTTTCGTCTAGAGGGCACTGGGTGACTTTGGAACAGCTGAGCAAAACTACGAAGTTTATAAACCCACAGGGCTGCGGTTGCGGCAGTAACGCCCTCAAGCATTTTTCATTAGCAACGAGCACGATCTACGAAAATTTCGAAATTATTTTAAATGACTGAGTTGCTCTTAATTTTCATTGTAGTAATAATAAGTTCAAATGCTAAGACTTATGAAAGAAACTTTGTAAGGCGTGAACCATTGATAAAATAAGGTTAATTAAAAAAAATATATTAACTTTATTTTATCAATGATTAAACCATAATATGCTTAGTACATTGCTCGAAAGTAAATCTTCTACACTAGACGGTTTTTTTTAAGAATTCAGAGACGACTATCATCTACGTTCTAGAATATGAAGAACAAATCTTATGCTATTACATCTATAAATAAATATTATTAGACCACTCACAAACGGTCATCTGAGCCAGAAATCCCAGCCGATAAACACTAAACTTAAAACAGAATTAGGTATCTATAATACAGATACTCAAGGTTTGTGTTCATAATAAAGTTGCACTCGGTGGGAATCGAACCCACACCACCGGTCAAAGCTTGAATCCGTTTCCTGGTGCGACGCTTTCTGATGCGTTAACCACTGCGTCATAAAACCCAGTGACAGAATTATGTTTTTTCCTAAATATGTTTCTATTCCGTTGCTAATGAAAAGAAATAATTAATAAAACTTTGTTCATTATTAAACAGAATAGACAATACATAATTTTAGAGAATACGTGATGTTTTGAACAAATCTGTCAGAGTGACAGTGACGTAATATTTATGACACCGCTGTCATTGAAAGAAATCGAACATTTTAGAACACGCCGAAAGTGAATTTATGTGATAGAAAAATATCTGATAAGAATGAAATATTGACTAGCCCTCAGATAATTAGTTGCAGAGTGTGATACATTATATAAAATGAATTCAATCCTGAGAAATAGGTGTGTCTCGATCAGTCGTGCGTTCAGTACTTCGGTCATAAGGAAATGTGCGGTTCCTCCAGTTCCACCGAAAAGGACGAAGAAGTTTACATCAGCTATAACATGGAAGTCTATGACGGCAACTGCTCTCATCGGCGGAGGTCTTACTGCGTTCATGATGTACGTGAGGAAAGAGAAACAAGAGGCTATAGACCGCGAAAGAAAGCGTCAACTCGGGAAGGCTAAGATCGGAGGTGACTTTGAGCTAGTCAACACAGAGGTAATTATTTTTACTTCTTTAATTCACTAAATTGGCGATCTGTGTTTTGGTTCACAAGATAACCTCACTCATGTAAATTCAATAAATACATAACAACAAAATATCCTGTCATTTCGATATCAATCTTATTATGTGGGTTGTAGAGTAGAAAATGTTTCAAAATATCATTAAATCACTATGGCTAAACAGTAAACATTAAAAAGAGCATAAGTTTAGTGCTATACATGAATACTGATGCATTTTCTATATTTTCAGGGTAAATTAGTAAAAAGCACTGACTTCTTAGGGAAGTGGCTTTTGATATACTTTGGCTTCACCCACTGTCCCGATGTGTGTCCTGATGAGCTGGAGAAGTTAGCTGAAGTTGTGGACATGCATGGTGAGTTATTAAAAATACTGTTTTATTGCACAATAATAATAACAATTGCAATGATATTACTGTAGCAACAGGAAACTGTTTGCTTATATATGTAAGGAAAACCCTACACACACCTATGCCAATAGTCTATTCTCAATATTATTTTGATTTACATACATAAATCTATACAAATAATTTGTAATAGTACAGTAGTACTTTTGGAATTATTTTATTTAGGAGTATGTATATTCATATAATCTTTCCCACAGAGATTGGCAGACACCAACTAACACCATTTGCTATAATCCCTGCAACTTCTGCTTAATTTACATTCATGCATCTTGTCATATAGGATTATTAAGATTTATTATAATTTTTCAGATCAGAACAAAGCACTACCTCCTGTACAGCCAATATTTATCTCAGTTGATCCACAAAGAGATACCCCTGAGATTGTCGGAAAGTAAGTATAATTTTTAAATTTTTTGCTGAATAATTGTAAAAATGTATAGATATAAAAGAACTAACTAAATGTAATTGTTTTTTTTTAGGTACTGCAAGGAGTTTTCACCCCGTTTCTTGGGTTTGACTGGAACTAAGGAGCAGGTGCAACAGGCCTGCAAGTCTTACAGAGTGTACTTCAGTGCTGGACCTCAGGATGTTGACAATGATTATATTGTAAGTACATTGAACTACACATTTTATGGAATTCATGAATGGGGTCATGTCTTACACTATCAACTATTGACAGATTATGTATTAATAACTGGCAACCCTAGGGTATAATGTTAGTAATTTTAACCATTAAAGAATTAATTGTAGAACACTACTTTTATAGTTACTCTATCATACTACTTATAGCAAGATAAAATCTTTAGAGAAAAATGAACATACTAATGTACCTATTCATTATATAGCGACTGTTTCAATCTTTGTGTTACATTTTCTGGAAAAAAATCAATGGTACTGAATCTTCCTGAAAGGTCTTTAACTTTTTTGTTTTTCAGGTGGATCACACAATCATCATCTACCTAGTGAACCCAGATGGAGAATTCGTCGACTACTACGGCCAGAACAGGAATGCACAAGATATCCACAACTCAATGCTAGTTAACATTAAAAAGTACGAAGACACTAAGAAGAGTTCATGGTTTTGAACAAAAAAGGACAAGCATTTATGTAGTTTTAGATTCCAGAGTATTTTTATTTAAGTAAAATAAAGTTAATGTTACTTATTTATTATTTGATTTTTATTTCTATACTTTCGAGACATGTTTCATTATAAATTTGATATGGATCATAATTACATAGGCAGCATTAAGCAAAGTCGCTTCCCGCGGCGCGTCTGCATGTATGCTTAGATCTTAAAAACTAAGCAATGGATATATAGTGTGATTCAACAGGAAGGTTTATGGTAGAAGTTGGAGTGGAAGTGGTCAATAGAAAAAAAACAAGAATGCAATAAAATACTATATTTCTGTAAGACTTTGCTTATCACTAAAAGTTGGCGGTCATTTTGCTAGTAATTTTACTAATTGTGACGTGACCGCCTGAACTATGTATTTGCACTAAACTTTGGTCTAATTGGTACAGCTTCACGGACGTTCCTTCGAGCGTCGACGCTGAGATACTGACTCCTCCCTCGTTAACTGTGACTAAATTCACATCACTACCATAGTCTACCTCTCCATTAATTATATTCACATTGGCCGCATTCAAGCAGATATTATCGTCAGTAATTTGGTAGTTATTTTGACTATTATCGACGACTAACAGATCTCCCTTCATATTCGCGTTATCTGGAAGGATCAACTCTCCAGTCACTTCAATTGGGACTTGTTGTACTAAATCTAAAGTTATATTTTTATTAATATCATCTTGCTGCACCATGGCAGTGTTTTCTGCTACTGTTATGAGCTCTCCACTTTCTTTGGTATATACAATGTTGTCTGGTATAACAGACTGTTCGTATGGAACTTCTACAATGACTAGTTCGTTCGAAGTCCGTTTGTTTGCTTTCTTTTTCTTGAGTGAGTTGTGCGATTTCATATGTTTCACTATGTGGGATTTCGTGGCAAATGTTAGCGTGCAATATGCACACTCGTACGGCTTTTCACCTGTGAAACAAAAAACATTTTGTTACAGGAATATCGGCATTTGGATAACAAATGAAAATAAATCAATCTTGATCATATTGAGAAAGTAATAATTATCTAGAAATCATTAGTGGACTGCAAATATTTATAATGGAAGTACAAACATACACGCGAATGCATGTTTCCATTAGTACGCTAAAATTGCCAAAACAGTCTAAAAAGTATATCATAATTATTATGTATTACCTGTATGTATTCTACAATGATCCCTGAGACGTGACGCGCTCATAAATTTCTTAGGACAGGCCGTGCACGAGAACGGCCGCTCGCCCGTGTGATGTCGCATGTGCGCGCTCAAGTTCATACGAGCAAATCTGTACAAAATAAATAAAGGATAAGAAAAGCGCACAAAATATATGCGATATGATAAGATACAGTTATTAAAATATTTTTTTAAAAATACAACTTTCGCATTAAGAATTCCTCTTGTGTCGCGGGGACTTTTACAAACATACAAACAACGGACACAAAGCACTACCAGATCCGAAACAATTTTATGGATCGCACAAATAATTGTTCCGTGTGGGAATCAAACCCACGACATCCCGTCTTCCGACTCAGTGGTAGTGGCGTGTTGACTGGTGTCATTTATATGGGTTTTATATAATGCTTTTATTGTTGTTATTTTTAATACTTTCCACTTTAGTAAACAGAGGTTTATATGAATTTGTTACCTTTTCCCGCAAACGGTGCAGCTGTAAGGTCGTTCACCCGTATGTATTCTTTGGTGGCTCTTGAGTGACGAGCCTGACGTGAACTTGCGCTCGCACATCGAACACGCGTATGGCCGCTCACCTGTCAATCACATTTATTAGCATTAACAACTTTATGAAGAGCTTAGGTATAAAAGTGGCAATAGACGAGTGACAAAAGGATTCGTCTCACAATCGCACGTAGATGTTCGGAACCTAATTATTAGAAAATGGAAAAACAAAAAGAATATGCTTGTTCATTTTCACACTTTCACTTTTGTAATAGAATGTAAGAGGTAACATCTCCCCAGCAGAGGGCCATAAGGGGTTAAAAAAAGTAAAATGATTAGCGTGTATGGTCTATTTTGCGTTGAAACCAATATGATCATAGTAACCATAGCACAAGCTCTGCTTAGTCTGGAATCGGATGACCGCGTGTTATCTATACTAATCTATACTAATATTATAAAGCTGAAGAGTTTGTTTGTTTGTTTGAACGCGCTAATCTCAGGAACTACTGATCCGATTTGAAAAAATCTTTCAGCATTAGATAGCCTATTTATTGAGGAAGACTATAGGCTATATATCATCACGCTACTACCAATAGGAGCGGAGTAGCAACGAGAAATGTTACAAAAACGGGGATAATTAAGACGCATTCTCTCTTATGTGACGCAAGCGAAGTTGCGCGGGTCAGCTAGTTTCTTTATAAATGTTTTTGGACAAATCACACACGGATACAAGATACAAGTTCATGGATTTACTTCTTACTAGTCTACTGTGTAAAATAGTGGTCTTGTTACCAGTATGAGTCCTCATGTGCAGCGTGAGATTGGAGTTCTGTATGAAGTTCTTTCCGCAGATGGAGCACACGTACGGTTTCTCGCCCGTGTGCGTGCGATGATGCGTGTTGCGTGTAGACTCGTGACGGAAACTGAAACAAAATATTACATCATTAACTTAAAGTATTTTTTTTTAAACCCATTACTGTCCTACTGCAAGGTAAGGGTCACCCCTCAATCGTAAAAAATACTATACGAGTAATAACATTCCCTAGAGTTAGCAACCAAACAAATGAAGCAGTCTTAACTGAAATTCATAGTTTTGTTAGTGGTTTACTTAAAGAGCTGAGGAATTGGATGAAATTATATCAAAACACCGCGTAAGTAGTCTTTAAAGTAAAATGGAGTTGTTCTGACCGTTTGTCGCAGTATAAGCACGCGTAGGGTTTGCGGTCGGTATGCACGAGCGCGTGTGACGTCAGCAGCCGCTGCGATGGGAAGCGCTTGCCACAAGTAGTACATTCAAACGGTCGTAAACCGATGTGACGTGACATGTGGGCCGCTAATAGACCACTCTCGCTGTACCTGAGGACAAAAAGGTGTTTGTGATTGGTATAGAAAACGCGAAATACAAGATGATACGCGCGCGATATTGTTTTTTCTGGTATCATATTTTTATTACACACGTTCGGTTACGACCTATCAATACGCAAGTATAATGCCCGGTAGAGTGGCTGTATCATTTGGCACAATTGTCTGATGTCATTTTCACTAGTATACGTTCGTATTAAAATAGACATAATAATATAATGCTTAAATAGCACCTATATTTTCTCCTTATCATCAGTAAGAGCTTATCTTTTTCAAAAACGATTTGGAAAGCAAGCACTTACGTAATACAAAACTAGGTATCCCGCTGCTTTTGCTTGCGCGTTACACTTGATAAGGAATCTTCATACCAAATTTCAACTTTCTACGCTCAATAGTTTTGGCTGTGTGTTCTCCATCATCAGTCACTCACTTGGAAACGGATTAGACAACATATCCGTGTGGAGCACTCGGTGCGATTAGTGTTACCTCTTGTCGCAGATGTTGCAGGCGTGTTTCTTCTCCTGCCTCTGTCCGGTGTGCACGCGCGCGTGTCGGCGCAGCGCGTACAGCTCCGTGAACGTCTTGTCGCAGGCGCCGCACGCGTGCGCCTTGTGCTGCATGTGGCGCTGCACGTGGCGCCGGAGCGTCGCGCGGGCTGATACGATCAACAACTTCTATGTTAGACAACTAGCTGACCCGCGCAACTTCGCTTGCGTCCAATAAGAGAGAAGGGGTGAAATTTTTCCCCGTTTTTGTAACATTTTTTACTGGTACTCTGCTCCTTTTGGTCGTAGCGTGATGATATATAGCCTATGTCCTTTCTCGGGTATCAAAGTATATATACCATACCAAATTTCATGCAAATTGGTTCAGTAGTTTAGGCGTGATTGAGTAGCAGACAGACAGACAGAGTTACTTTCGCATGTATAATATTAGTATGGAAGTATGGATATACGCCTCGACTCGACAAATCAGAATGTGCTCATGACGCTTTCGTTGGCAAATGTTGACAAAAATATAGCGTTCTCATTTGTCTAGTATAGCCGACCGTGGCGGTTAAAATATGACCAGCTTTTACAGCATGAAAATACAATATATACAAGTGCGGAAGAGACATAAGAAAACAAAAACTATTGGATTTTAAATGTGTGGATAACTAATTGGGGGAATAATTGTAAGTCAGTATAATCTCTCTATATTTAAAATTTATCTAAGCAATTTGGATTGAGCCATTGGAGGACTATGAGCGAAAAATCAAAACAAATAAGCAAGCCAGCAACACAGCCAGCCTATAACACTTCCATAAACTTACAATTATATTCCTTCTGACATTGATGGCACTTCCATACGTTGCCAGTGCCTTTGGCATGTAAAGCTGAGTGCACAAACAGGTCATGTTCAGAGTCAAATGACTGCTTGCACTGACTACATGGGTGTGGCCTCTGTGGCCTCTGCTGAATGACATGCTTTTTCTTTACATGCATGTGGAATGTTTTCTTTTTATGAAATACCTGGAAATATTCATTAAAAAATGTAAGGAGTTAATCACAGATGTATTGACTACTGACTATATGGAGGTTCTTTGTTAATTAAGATAAATGGAGTTCATCTTTAGGGGATGAGTAGGCTGATTCAGGCTTGTGGGCCTTTTGCAGAGGAGGTCAAAATGGATAGGTTTGTAAGGTGGCCTAAGACTATTAGGATCTGAATGTTAAAGTTACCGACATTCATAGTTTTTCTGACAAGGAATAGAAGTCAAAGGTTGGTATAAGAATATTTCAACAAGTCCTACACAAAATATACCTAAGGAGAAAGTATGTAGAATGGATAGATGGATGTTTGTTACTTGTTCATGTAAATGTAAACAGGTTTTGGATGGCAAGTTGGACATACTCTTATGTAGTTAGTGAATGAAAATAAAATAGGTTTTTTGAACCACAATTTCATAACGTTTGTAAGTAAACATACCTTAGAACAGTGAACACATGAGTATGACTTTGTTATTCTGCTAGATTTTTTCTTTTCAGGTTTTACTTTATTCCCAGTGCTGTCTGCAAAGAAAGAAATTAATTTAGATTTATTAAATAACAATATTTTTAAAAATTAAATATCCTTATGTGTGAAATGACGTACCATTCATAGCTGCACTCGTTTTATTTCTGAAATAAAAAGATACCAATAAGATACATAATATAAATAGTTTTTAAATAAATGACAAAAAAATAAAACTTATATTACTTTTTTCTTTTGCCAGTGTCTTGTACTATGTATAGTTTGTTACCGTCAGCTGCATCGTCACTGAGATCTTCTAAATTTTGCACATCTGTAAGAAAGACAACAATGCAACTACATTCTGCAAAGTTATTTAAGCAGTAAGAACTAACACATAAACTGTTTTACCAATAAACATTCTGTGAGCTCTGATTAGCTTATAAGTAGTAATTTGTTTTTAACACTCAAACACAGTTTTTAAATTGATTAAAAGTGACATAACACTATAACTAATGAGAGCTTACATAATGATTTATTAGTAAGACATAGAATATATTATAAAACAATACCTTCTGCTGGTTTCATTTCTTCTTTGATTTCATTTTCATTATTATTAGTTACTGCTGTTTCTTCTTTTATAGGTCTGCAACAATAATACTATGTCATACACGCTGACACATCTCTAAGGTGGCTATTAACCACTCAAATGTCCGTGGAGGGTATTGTAATATAATTGTCCATATTTATGCAAAAAGGAACCACACAGCAAATACGTACTTTTGAGATATCAAAGGTTTTACAAAAACATGTGCAGCTCTATCAGGTGTAGTTGGTTCTGTTCTGCTTTTAATAAACCCTATTTCTGAGGCGAAAATCGCGTCGTTCTTTTTTGTATAAGGTTGAAGACCATTTCTATATTAGTATTCCGCTAAAAAATAAAAATTGAAAAATTGTCGTGTGGTTCCATTTTGCATAAATACGGACAATTATGGATACTTTAGTCTCCACGGACGTTTGAGGGGTTAATAAACTAGTATGAACTTGGTTTTAAGAATTTTAAATTTATTTGTATATCAATTTGTTTGTTCTAACCATGGTTCCAATCTTATAATACAGGACTACAACAGCAGTAATTCAACCACAGTTCTAAAAAGTATTATTGAATTTAGTGGCATTCCATGTTTTAAAACTCATGCCTATTTTCTATACAGTATGAAGAATAAGACAAATGGTGTAAATTAAAAGTAAAATACCTACATACTGTTATCAGGTGGTTCCTCCTTGGTCATGAACTCTCCCTTCAGGATGGACCTGAGCATACAATCTGACTTCTCACACTTGATCTTGAACTCATAGTATTGTACCACAAGACTTTGACACGGTTCACATATACTTGATGGTAGACCATCTTCTTCTGAAAGCTGCAGGGAAAAGTAGTGATATATAATAAATATATAGGTTGTATAAACATCAAAAACTCAAATGTTGTATTGCAATAAAATATGTAATAATGAACGATCTATAGTAGGTAGACCTATCTAGGCAATCAGATTAGCTTAAGCACTAGATTTCAGAGTTGTTTTGAGACAACCAGGTAAAATGACAATAATAAATAGTCATCTAGCACTCATATCAGTAGGTTGTCTGATAATTTGAACTATTATTTGGTAGAGTTAGCTTCGCGATGAATGTTCTGCCTAGAGTAGCTCTGTTATTACTAAGAATAAACTTACCTTCACAGTAGTCAATGTCGTAAACATATCAGCCAAAAAACTGTTTTCTGCAGCTGATAGCAACGGATACAACACATCACAATTTGTAGATAGACATATTCTACATATATTCTGTACATTACAATTATCTGAGCTAAGAAACTGGAATAATGTAAACGGTATTTCTATTTCTATGTAACTCGGTTCTTTCGTTCCAATTTCTTCTTTCAGATCATTTTCGACTTTGGTGCCAGACTCCATTGTTATCAGTCGTTACAATTGCATTATACGCATAAACTATCACTTAAATAACTCATTTTATAAATCCAATTCCTTGCATTTGATTGTTTGCTGGCTTGCAAAATATTTTCACTCAACCTCGGCTTTGCCATCACCAATCTGACATTTTAATTTGACAGTCATAACAGTATTGACATAAAAGATAAGATGTCAAAAACTGGTCAAAGTTTGATACAGTGTATTTTAAGCCGTGTCGTTAAAATACTAATCGGTGTGATAAACAGTAAAACATTTTCAACAATAATCAATCAATAAGTGCCGCGACCAAAGAGGTATGATTAAAGCACCGTCACGTTGATGTTTGGTTTAAGTAGGTACCTACCACTTGGAACATGTTATGTATATGTCATGCGATGAGTACCTATCTATCTTGAGCTAAATCATAGATGCCTATAAACCTAACAGTCATCTAGTTAACACAGTATAGGTACTTATTATGCTTTGCAAAGCAGTATTTAACTCCATAAGTCTGTATCAAACTACTCTATCTGTAACACTTTTGTAGTTTAGCCTGCATTAATATTTCGACAATAATTGCACAAATAGGTACTAACTAAAAATAAACTGTAACTGACCATTATCACGGGGTTAGATATTAAAATAGACGTCAATTACTAATCTCGGTCAACAGCATCTATTTGAAGGTGAAAGGTCCTAGATAAATAACAATCTTTTGAAATGTTTGTATTTA